>NC_139650.1:6292963-6312963 GCF_964638095.1 Poromitra crassiceps
GTTAAATCCCCGATCGTGTCTGCCTGGGCTGGGCTATCAGCTAAATTCTAACTTTGCTGAATGGATAGAATAGGGGAATTTACCCCACCCTGACCCCGCCCCCAGGCTAACCCAGCGTCTATTGTGGGCGTTCCTAGAGCCTGTATGGGCGTTCCCAGACATGCTGACTGTCTCTATAGCGAGTGGACAATTCTGATATAGGCTATAGTCTAGAATTAAATTCTCACACATCCCTACCCTCTTAAAGAAACTCATATTTTTTACATGTGTATGGTACAGCCTATATGAACGAAACGTCTGATCACAGTAAGCACACGCTTTGGGACATAATAACACCATGGGGATATCCACTGCGTAACTGCGCAGCAGTGATGTGTTTCAAATGGAATATCATTTATCTATATTGAATCCAAACTTGTTCATCCTTCTTATTTTTCTCACTTGCCCAGAATTGCCTTCCCCCAGATGGATTATTTTCACTGTCATTAGTAGCATTGTGCTTTAGCAAACTATTGGCCTGCTTGTCATGTATCAAGTCTGCCTGGCTCATCTCTACTTCCCTTTTTGCCCTATAGACCAGAACTGCATCGCGTCTTCAAGCGCCCAGCTCCAAGGCCGCGCCCCTTTTTAGGGGAAACCCACCATAGTAAACGACGGTACAAGAAGCCGAAACCACTTCAAACAAACTATTTAAAACGGTTTAATTTGATAGAGATATGCCGAAGAGTTGCTGTGTTGTTATAGTTTCACTAACAATAAAAAAAAAAAAAAAAAAAACTGGTCTGCGATAGGGTAGGCGACGGCGTGACACCGTCAATGTGGATGATGCATGTAACCTGGTGGAAACTGGATACAGCGTTCATATAAGGCAAGTACCTCGTGTCGATGTATCTTGCGCATTCTATGGCCGGCCGAGTTGAAATATATTGTCATGTCATGGTGTCTTTGGGTCATTTATAAAGGAAATTAATTCTGTTATTTTTCTATAGATGTTTTGGGTACTGCTATTTTACATTGAAGTCAACGCGAGTGGCTTGTGTTATCCCCCAAAAAGGGGCGCGGCCTTGACGCTTTGGATGTGAAGTTCTGGTCTATGTCTCAGTAAAAGCACCCTCCACGCAGAGAGGAGGAAGCTGCGTCTCATCCGCAGGCTGTCACAGACGTGACGCTGTGGCTTTTAAGGGGGATGGACATGATCACACCTGTGAATAATTGTTGGCATAAACACGCCTATATGGAGGTTGACGCAAAGCGCAGCGGGGCAACACGCCCACAATTAGCTCTGCACGCGCCGCTGTTCGGGCGCAAAACGAACGCAAAATTACCGCCTTTGCGACGATATAAGAGCCCTTAGAGTCTTTCAATTATGACATATCCACCATTAAAAAACTGACACCTACTCTTACAAATTGGCTGATTAGACAAAATTAAACCCACATGCAAAACTCACATTTGCATTCATTTTTTTTAAATGATGAGTTTCCTCACATAAAAACTGCCTGTAAAACCCACTGCAATTAATTTGAATTTTCGTTGCACAATTTATTTTTTATATAATTGTCCATGCAAATCAATTATTCATTTAAAGTTTCTTGGGTCACACTGCATTGAAGCTGCTGATCCTAACATCATGAATCTGTTAAGTGGAGAGTTAGTGACCTCTGCAATCTAAATGATGTTTCAGAGGCTTCTCCACTCTGCCAAGAGATGCCAGATTTTGAATATAGTCACAAAGTATCGGTGGCTTCATAAAAATATTGGCATTGGTGTTTGCATGCATCAACCCATATTAGTTTAACGCTAATCCTGATGTGTAAATAAACTATTAAACCTAAATATTTGCATGTGTGTTACTCACCAATGTTGACTCTTTTGAATGTGGTACGGTAACGTATTCCTTTGTCTTCCAGCTCCACTCCACAGAGGTAGAAAGCAGGGTCAGTGAAATCGGAGTCCTTGATGGACAGGCTGAAGGCAGTGCTGTTCTTCGATAGAGAGAATTTATCGCCTGACTTTGGAGAGTTTATTAATACAATCTCTTGACAGATACGTTTACTGTTTTGTCTGCAGAAAAACCTGCTGTGAATGGAAGTGTTAAACTCGCCTTCTGGTTTACATGTGATGGTGGTTTCTCCTTCATTGGCAGTTTTATTGAATTGGACTTGGCAGCCTTCTTTACCTGCTGTAAATCAAAGAGAAAAGTAAACAGAAGTAGTCTAAATGATTGTAACTACACTGTAATAATGTGTGTGTGTGTGGGGGAGGGGGGAGAGAGAGAGAGAGAGAGAGAGAGAGAGAGAGAGAGACACACACACACACACACACACACACACACACACACACACACACACACACACACACAAACACACACACACACACACACACACACACACACACACACACACACACACACACACACACTGAATCACACTGCAGTGTAAAGTGTTCCGAAAAATGCATCATGGATCACTTAGATTAAAAAGTGATCTCTTACCATCTGCTATGTCCAGTTTCACAGTGGTTCGTTTCACTCCTGATCTACATTTGTAGGTCCCTTCATCACCTTTAGTAAGGTCTCTGATGGCCACCATGAGCTTCTTCTCTTTAGTATCATGGAACAGAGAAAATCTGTCACTGTTTACCCACCTATTGTCCTTCATAGTATTGACTCTGGTAAAGCAGTCAGAATTGTTTCTGCAAAATTCTACATTATTGAGTTGATTTGTTCTGACTGTGAAGTTGAAAGTGACGCATCCTCCTGGGCAGCCCTTCACTTTGGGCAGGTCCGTCTCACAGCCTGTCAGTCAGTGAAAGAGAAGAGACATGCATCTGAATGCAGATTGTGATAAAAAATATTAAATCAAGGATGAGCAACTTTGATGATACCAGAGGGCCAGATTGTGACCGTGCACTTCCACCAGTATACTGTAACCCCATCACTCCCAATTACCCAAATAGCCTATAGCTGTAGTAAATTGATGAAAAGAATGACATATACTGGTATTCATTTATGAATGGAATAGTGAGTGACACAAATCAAATTGCCGTAGCTGGTTTAGTTTTAAAGCTAAAGTGAAGTTTATGGTATGATGAGACCTATCCACATCCATTGGTGCCAAACATGTCATGCTAGCTTGTTGGGAAGGGGGCTAAATAATGCTCAAAATTTAGGCAAAATGTTGGTGAGGGAAAAACTGGCATGGCCATTTTCAAAGAGGTCTTGCCTGGACTTTTGATCAGTCTATTGACAATATATTTTCTAATATTATTGTGTTTATTGTTATAGTTAGTTGTCTAGTGTTGCTTCCCTTTCTTATGGGGGGAGGGGGGGGGTGCAGTTTAAATACTTACTTCCATGACTATTACATCATGAGACTATAGTAGCCTACCCCTGATAAGATTTTCATAGTTTATAGGCCACATACATAAAATTAAATAGGCCTTTTTACTGTGTATTTTTGATTCATGTTTATGATAACGCTACTTCTCACTCTGATCATTTTCAGCAATGTCAAATTGTAATATCTGGGTTATTTCCCCCTTTTTGTTTTGTCTTTTGATACTTGATGTGTCAGATATCACATTAATTATCTACCATGACATGACCTTATACCACAAGTGTATATACAGTATATATATATATATATATATATATATATATATATATAGTAGTGCACTCCTCTTATAGTGATCACCTTGGGACGGGTCAAATTGATCACTATAAGCGGATGATCATTATAACCAATTTCTTTCTTTTTCTTCATTTCTCATGCAGATCACCATCTAATTGACATGTGTATATGTATTACATGAATACAGCACATATAAAGTAAAGGAATGTTATTGAACTTAAAAATCCATACAGTAAGTTAGGCCTCCAGAGATGTTTTAAACACAGTGGTCTCACGTAGGCACAGGCAGAGATGCCACAATCTCTCCATACAGTATATACAGACAGACATGCACCGAGTATCGCTGCTGTATCTTGTTGCCTCATTTTTGGCAGTTTGTAAGTAAAAAATGATAAAATTACTGTAGTTTTAAACATTTTTTCCATTATTCTCAGGTGTGACAAGGCCCAAAATGATCACTGTAAGTGGAGTATTGATCACTATAAACAAATTATTTAAACAGCGTGGCCCCTATCGTTGCATCGGCGCAGTTTCTAGGCCGAGCGGCAGGCGCAGATCAAAGCAGTGGGCGTGGAAAGGCGCACTTGATATCGTCGTGCTGGCGCTAGATGCAGCCCAAAGCATTACAACCACGCCTTTTAGGCGTAAAATTATGCACCGTCATGCTCATTGGATAAGTGCAATAAACGAATCGCACGCTTGCCTTTTTAGCTCCAATTCCAGTGATCCCGCAAAACCAGACGAAAGCCAAACGCTCTGCCCCCCCCCCCCCCCCTCCCTTCATCCAGCCTGTCTGTCTGCATTATAGGCTATTATTCCATATTATTATGCTTCTCAAACCAATCTAACTGCAGTTTCAATACTGCAAGCATGTAAATACGCTACACTATAGCAAGATCAAAGTGAAAATAATGTACTAAACGCATCAGCTAGAAAAATATAGCCTATTAGATTGGTGAAAGTTTGTCCAGAAAGATATCGTTTTCTCTCCCCTGCTGCAGGTAGAATGATGCACATAAATATACCCTACATTAGGCTATGTAAAGTCATTGCATAAATGTGTTTTTATTGTAAAACTAAATGTGGAGTAGGGCGAAGTTATTAGAGCGCACATCACAGTATAGCAGATGACAGTAGAAGCTTCCGAAGCGCGTTCCGCTGTCACTTACCTAAATCACGTTAAATCCACACAGGGTATATATAGGCTCAAGAGGACATATATGTTTCACATAGGGTGGTGTTTCATTTCATGTTTTATTTGGTCCAATATTGAAATGTTCGACAATTGCAGGTTGTCTTACCATTACACATTATTTTAGATCTACCTTTTATATCTATTTCGGCTCTATTTAGTAGCGAAATGGAGGACCCAATTGCATGCTGGGAGTGGACATTCACAGGCAGTAAACTTACAACTGCTATTTCCTATGGGAAGCTGGGTGCTGCTATGTGTTGTGTCTGTTTGAGCGAGGGAGTCAGAGAGAGAGAGAGAAGGGTGACTCAGAGGCAGAAGAGCACTGGCGCACTGAATAGGCCTGGTTTCAGAGAGAGACAGAGAAGGGTGACAGGGGAGAGGCACAAGTGCACTGGCGCAGTGAATAGGCCTGGTTTTCAAAGGCGCAAAGCGCTAAATTTAAGGCAGGTGCCAAGATATCAGTACGCCGAGATTTAAGGCCGACACGCCCACTTTGGCCCATTCTGGGACTGCGCCACGCCCATTCGGCCTAAAGCGCATTTGGCAGCGTAAAGCCATATTGATATCGTCCCAAAACAGGCGCAAGGCACGTTTTTTTGCGGTTAAGGCCCGTTTTAGTGCCGAAGGCCTGTGGGAGAATAGGGCCCCATGTGTATAGGAATGATTTAGGACCAAGCTTTTTGATCACTATAAGCGGTTGATCACTACTGTATAACCGTGATGATCACTATAAGCGGATTCCACTGTACATATGAATTATTATTATTATTTTTATTTTTTTGCTGATCACTGTCATGGGCCTAAAGTGATTCTTACATACAAAATGTGTTAGCCTATACACAGAATTATTTTATTTTATTTTTCTTGAGATTTCAGTCAACATCTGTCTAATGCTAGTTTGATCAGTAATGATCAGATTAGTTTGGGATGTCATTGAATAATCTGTTTACCTGCCATCAATGAGAGCATGAGGATGAGAAGGTTCCTCATCTTGTTGTGTTGGACGCTGAGATCTTCAGTCAGATTCCTGAACTCTGTTCCAGCAGCTGGTTGCTTCAGGTCTCTCAGGTTAGAGGCTCTCTGTTCTACTGCCTGTCTGCACAGTGCATTTCCTGATTTTTTTCTTTAGATTGGCTACAAACTAACACCTCCTCCCCTATTTCTGTCTTTCCTTTTTCTTTCTTCTTTCAATCTCTCTCTTAATCATTTCCTTCCTCTTTTTGCTTATATGGGCATCACAGTAAAGAGGAAAGGGTGAGAGACAGAATGCAAAATCCCCTTTTGGATACTAAACACACTGACAGAAACACACTACAATTCTATATGTTTATTTGTCCCGATTTTTTATCGCATTTTTATCCCCCATTAGTGCATTTTTATTTATTTATTCATCCTGGTTGCTGCTCCACCCTCTGCCGATCTGGGGAGAGCCAAAACACAATTCTAAATTCGATAGAAATTAAATATTGTCGACCTTTAAATGCAACAAACCCGGTATCTCCTCTTCACAAATGGATGCAGCCTCACCAGTTTTTCCTCTTTGGCAGAAAACAGACTAAATGAATGATAACTATATCTTGTTCCTGCAGCAGCAAACTGGTGTTTGAGAATATGACTAAACTGATGGAAACATATAAGAGGGAATTTCAATTGTGGATTTTTCCCTAGAGGGCAGCGTCTCTCTTCCTTTGGATGTGTGGATGGATGAGTTGAAAAATTTATGAACATCAAAGGTTATTAAAGGAGATTTAAAAGATGATGCTGATGACAACTGTACTGATGAAGACTGTTAATGAGCTGTTGAATATACAGCATGTAACCATCACCCAACAGAGCTATATAAAGCACAGGACATGACAGCAGGTACTTTACCACCGCACAGGACAAAACCACAGGAAACTGCTTCAACTGGTGAACACACATTTCTCATCTAGCTTCTAATCTGCTGTCAGATCAGAGGGAGAAGCTTACATTTACAGTAATTAGATTATAAAAGATTAAGTAATACACAATATATTCATATACATACTATTTTAGGACTGATATAGCACAAGAGAGGTTCAACCTATATATCTAGTAATATACATGAGCAGTGAGTAGCCACCGTGGACAAAGAGAGAAAAGAGAATTTCAAACTGCAGCAACAGAGAATACAAGCTCCGCCCACACTGTTTGATTGACAGCTGCCTGTCAGAAAGTCCACGATCTATTGATAGATCCAATGATCCATAATGATCACTGGTTCAAATCCCATCACCGGCTGGCAGAACACACAGGCAGAGCAGTGGATCATTAACTGGCCAGAAGAGTTGGGTTCAATTCATGAATGAACTCATCTTTTGAAAGCAGCTACATCAATTTAAATTTCAGGTTGAAATTAATTAAATGCCATTCCATGCAGTTTCATTTTTATTACCACCTAGGCCTACAGCATCTGAGATTACACATAGTGTTATATAATGATCAATACTGAATGTCATCAAATGTTAAAGGAACTTTCCGGCTGGTATTTGATGCAGAACATGTAACCATAACCCATACATGAATGTGTTTGATTTGTTGGAACTGTGTTTTATTTGATTAATAATGTTTGATTTATAATGTCTAGTGTCGAGACAAACTCTCTTATGCCAGCATCAGATTATACAATATTTTGTCTTTCACAATGGGTATGATTGGTCACCATGTCAGAGTAGGCAATATTAATGCCATCAATGTGTGACCTGTATTGGCCGGGAGCAGGGGTGAAAGTGGTTTGAATTTCTTGCAGGAACTATAGGCTAATACCCCAACCTTCATCGTTTCATATTGTTCTCCTCCCACCCCCATCGCCTGTTCTTTCTTCTGAGGAGGGACCTGCTGCTTCTTGTTGAGTCTCCTCTTCCTCCCTCTGGCCCTCAACTGTTTTAATTAAATTAGAATAACATTTACAACTAAATTCATCAACAGTCAAACAGTCTCTGTCTTTGAATTGTCAGAACAGTGGGCAGATAAATTAATGAACAGATTATTAGTAAAATAAAATATCTCAAAATGTATCCTACAATGTGTAGGATACATTCAAAATGTTGTACTGTATGCACACAGACTGTGTTCTGAGTAAGCCACTGTCTAGTTTACTAGTAAGCTAACTTCATGTCCATTCTCTGGTCTAAATTAGCATCATCACCTGTGTTTGGATCTGAGGGTGGGTTTTCATTTTGCAGAGGGTCTGCCTCTTCCCTCTGGCCCTCAATTTGCTCTCTTCTTCTAACTTTAGCCACATTATCTGCTTCTTTATCTCTCTCCTTCCTCTTAAACATTTGAGTTATTGTTCGTTGCATGTTTCTGCTCCTTTTGTTCTGAAAACAATGGCAAACATGTTGGGCTCGTTTATTATCCATCCTTGCCCGCTGCCCGGTGCAAATTGCATTAATAAAGTAGGTGCATTTGGTCGCAAAATGTCCGGGAACAATAAATCAAACTCACCTTTATACAACAGTTAGTTCCGGCCGAGTAATTTGATTGGACAAGAGTTGCCTACCGCCATCCATTTCACGTTAACAGCGCTGCACTTCACTGTGTGTATCACTCCATTTCACTGCGCCTCCTCCAGCCTGCTGTTACTCACCCCACAATTGCCACAAAGTAAACCCATGCCTTGCGGCACATCGCTGCCTCACAGTGGTTGGAAATATTACCGTTTCTGCTTGCTTGCTTGCTTGGGAACTACACTCGTGCAATCCTGTTGGAACTGTTTGGCGGAGCGGAGGCAAGCCGCAAGCGAGACTAGACTAGACACAGCCCAGTGCAGCAGCGGCGGCGGCATTCAGGAGCTGCGTGCTGGAAGCGCAAATCAGCCTACACAGCGCGGATTAAAAACCACTGACAGCCAGGTCTAAAACACGGAACAATTTAGAAGCAATTTATGAGAGAGACTGTTGTTTATTAGTAATGACATAACGTCAGCCATGCATTTCCTTGTTGGAAATTATGGATCGACTGCACTCTGCAGCAATCGGATTTTGATTGACAGGCAGCTGCATGTCTTCCCCCAACGGCGTTCAGGCACCAAAAGTCTTACCGGAACTGCGCACCGGACGGTTCCGGCCCACTTTCACCAGTGGCCGGGAGACCGGAAACACTACAAGTCTGACAATGATCAGAGCTGCCAACTCTCACGCAGAACATCGGCAACGACATGCAAGTCCATTATCTCATGCAGTGATAAACAAATGAATATTGATAAGAGCAGCACAGTGCGAAAGTAGCAGCAGCAAGAGAGAAATAGGCTAGAAAGAGATGATATTGTAGGCTAATTTATTCCCACATGCTGCTCAGTCAACGGCTCTCATTCCGAGGGTGTCAAATACCTTTGTCACGCAGCTTGTGCATCAGATGTTGATGTGCACCATACCAGTGTGCATCATGTTTGGACGCACACTGGTTGGGGTGAGGCACAAGGGGGTGAGGGGGGTTGGGGTTAGGCAAAGGTCAATGATGGGTTTGGGTTATGGCACTGGTAGTCACTTTGGTTTAGGGTTTGGATATGGGTTACCATGCAGGAAGAAGTAGTCCTCCTGCATGGTGAGGACGGGGGGTGAAGCTCTCTGCCATCGTGCTGGAGGATTGTGAGGTAGTTCAACCACAGCCTCCAGCCCTCGTTTCTCCAAATTCTCTGCCTGGTTTCCAAGAAATCAAGGTGACGTGACTAGCATCATCATACGATAACTCCTGAAAGTAAGTTTATACATTTTTATTTCTCCTTCCATCCGCCACACAGCTGTTTCATTTTTGTTGTCAGGTGAGTGTGTTGCTTTGTCCCTATTTTGCAGTCTATGGTTAGTTGGCAACTTCAGTTAGCTTCGTTAGTTCAGTGGTTCGCAACCTTTTCGAGCCGTGACCCCCAAAAAACCTTAGGCTGGGGTTTGCGACCCCCTCCTCCCACCGCTACCCAACCCCACGACAGTGTGCACGTATTCACACAATGATTTCACTAACTCACTGAAATCCTTTTTTTTTGGTTTATAGCTTTATAATACGTTAAACCATTGGTATGGGAGATTTAATCATCTTATTTTTTTCTCTTTTGACAATCATTCCACGACCCCCCAAAATAATCTTCAGGTTGAGAACCACTGCACTAGTTAGCTACGAGTGACATGTTATGCTAACGCTTGGGTCCAGTTTGTAAAATAACAGTGTCTGAATGTCGTGTGTTATGATCGCTGCACTCGATGGAATACCCCCTACAACGCCAGTGAAACACCTCGTCTCCCTCCTTCAACCCAGCACAGTTACCCGGACTGCTCAACCTTAAAGCCAAGGCTAGTTCGCTTAAAGGATAAATCAACCCACTTTGTATCATTATAATCTATCTCCCATCTCCTCCTCTGGTAAAATAAAGTTCTGCTCGAGACTCGGAATCTGCTCTTGTTATTTTTTAAGTATGTGCACATCCACATCGAGAGCCTTAACAAGCAGTAATGACTTGCAGCTGGCAGGGGCGGAGTTTCTGCAGATAGAGAATTCTCTGTGAGGAAAACAGAGAGAGAAGGTAAAGAAACACTGCCCATGTGCTTAGGATATATTACCGAGATTATAATGATACAAAGTGGATTGATTATCAGTAAAGCCATCCTTTAACGAAGCTAGGCTAGCTAATAGTTGGCCTCAACTTCAGAGTCGAAAAGCTGCCGAAGGTAACGTCACATTAACGTTACATATTGTGATTGCTATTGATAACAGTTACGTTTATGTGGTGCTGCATTGTCACGGCTCAATGTATGTTCACATTCAGTACAGTACTATGGTGTAGTGGTGCCTGGAGGAGTGGGTATATACAGTGGCCAAATATTGGGCTCTTTCTCTGAAGCCAATCCAGAAATTGCATTCTTTCGAATGGCATCAAGACTGCACGGGTGAAACCCCTACTGAAAAAACCATCCCTCGACCCCACTGTCATTCAGAACTACCGTCCCGTCTCTCTCTTGTCATTCATTTCCAAAACACTCGAACGTGCAGTATCAAATCAACTTTCCATTCATCTCTTCCATAACAACCTATCCGATCCTCTCCAATCTGGTTTCAAACCCGCCCACTCCACTGAAACTGCTCTCCTCTCCGTCACTCAGTCTCTTCTTTCCGCCAAAGCTGCCTCCCTCTCCTCAGTTCTCATTCTTCTCGACCTATCTGCTGCATTCGACACCGTCAACCACCAAATTCTCCTCACTACTCTCTCCGACCTGGGTATCACTGGCTCTGCACTCTCTTGGTTCTCTTCCTATCTCTCCCACCGCTCCTATCAGGTCTCCTGGAGAGGATCCCTTTCGACCCCCTGCACTCTTTCCACGGGTGTCCCTCAGGGTTCTGTCCTTGGTCCTTTTCTCTTCCTTCTTTACATGACTTCACTCCGCCACGTCATCACATCCCATGGTTTTTCATATCACTCATATGCCGACGACACCCAGCTGTTCCTTTCCTTCCCCCCCTCTGACACTCAAATTCAATCACGGATCTCGGCTTGCCTCACAGACATTGGCACTTGGATGTCCAACCACCACCTCAAACTCAACTTAGCAAAAACCGAGCTTCTCCTTTTCCCTGCCAAAGACTGTCCTGTAACTGACCTCTCCATCTCCTTCAACAACACTACTGTCTTTCCCTCACAAACAGCTAGAAACCTTGGAGTCACTCTTGACAACCAACTGTCCTTCACTACCCACATCGCAGCAATAGCCCGGTCCTGCAGATTCGCCCTTTACAACATTCGTAAAATTCGCCCGTTCCTCTCCAGACAAGCAGCTCAACTCCTCATTCAGTCACTCATTCTGTCGCGTCTGGACTACTGCAACGTTCTACTGGCCGGTCTCCCTGTTTCTGTCACTCAACCACTCCAACTTATACAAAATGCTGCAGCCCGTCTAGTGTTCAACCTACCAAAATTCTCCCACATCACCCCGCTTTTCCATGAACTTCACTGGCTTCCCATCACTGCACGGATCAAATTCAACTCATCAGTTCACCTCACAGCTCCACCATACCTACAACCCATGGTCAAGTTCCAGAACCCTCATCGCGCACTCCGACCCTACACTAGCTCAGGGCGCCTTGCCCCCCCCCCCACGTGGTTTTAACAGCTCCCGATCACGACTTTTTCCCCATCTTGCACCAAAATGGTGGAACGAGCTCCCCTCTTCAATAAGAACGGCCAAATCACTACCCATTTTCAAAAAACAGTTAAAAACCCATCTTTTCAGTCTTCATGTTGCCCCCCTGTAAACCCTCTCTAGCTCCTACGCTCTATTGTCCTATGCTCTTTTGTCTGTAAATATATTTTAATTTAAATTGCTGTTTATACATTTGTTCGCTAAAACTGTTATGTAATTTTCTTATTGCTGTATTGTGTTGTAATCCTGGTTGTATGTCGCTTTGGATAAAGGCGTCTGCTAAATATCAATAAAGTAAAGTAAAAGTAAAAGCATCACGGTAGCAGGCTATTTAGAGGGTATGAGACAGTGGCGTAGCAAGACATGAATTTGCAGGTGGGCCTGCCACCTGAATAAAAGTGGATGGGCCACATTGACGTAATAATTGACATTAACAGAATCAGAATCAGCTTTATTGGCCAAGTATGTAGACATACATGGAATATGACTCCGGTATATGTTGCTCTTAATGTATTTTCAAAGGAAAAGAAAATGTATGCATACAAGCTAAAACAAACATCAAGGACTGCGACAGGGCCGGCGCCAGGATGAAATGACTTAGGGGTGGTTATAACTGGGGAGGGGGCTGATTTTTTTTTCATTTTTTTTAATATGATATTTTTATATCGTAAAACATAGGTTATATACCTGCTATGCCTATTTCTGGACTTTTTAACCATAATAACCTCTGAAAAGTGCAATAACAACACAAGAAAGACTACTATTCAAAATCAAATAAAACATTTATTTCACAGCAGCAGATTAAGGCATTAATAGAGCTGAGCTTTGCATAATGTGAAATGCGGGACCTGTCTGGAGCACTCTGAACATATATGTCTATATGAAAAGTCATAGAATAAACAATCGCTGCAAAAATCGACAAAAAACTAAACAAAATAATAGCCAGTCAGTGCCAGGTTCATTAAATTAAAGAAATAAAGCGATCAGATGCGTTGTCTCCATCTTTCTGCTCATGGCATGCTGTGGGCTTGGGTGCAGCTGATTTCTCTCTCTCTGTGTGTGTGTGTGTGTGTGTGTGTGTGTGTGTGTTTTAATCACGTCATGATCACTACAACATGCAGTGAGGTTCAAATTTAATAAATAGCTACATCTCTGACACCTTGTGACAACCAAAGCACAGCAAATTTAGCTTCCCTGCCAATTCTGAAACAACAGAGCTATGTTTATAGGGGGTAGCCTACATCAACTTAAACTGATCAAATTTGATGAAGACTGCAGAAACTTCAGCTGAAACATGTCAGGTACAAACATTGCCTAACTGGCCTTTATAGATGAACTATTCTTTTTTTTTTTTTTTTTTAAGTGAGGGGGCAGAAAATTGAACTGAGGGTGCAAAGCCCCCTGGCGACCCCTCGTGGCGCCGGGCCCGGACTGCGATCAAAGGTATATAAAGCAAGTTAACAGCTATTTACATTATATAGTATACAATAAGTAGAATGTCCGCTATGAATAAGCAGGAGTAAAATAAAGAAATAATTGTATACCTATGTACAAATCATTGCATAGCTCACTGCAAAGACAGTAAAAGTATAGGGTTTGTTTGCTGTTTAAAGGGTGTAACTGCATCAGTGGCGAACCGTCAGGAACGCGCAGCGGTACTTTTCAAAGGATTTAATCTGGAGCTGTCAAGCTATATTTTCGCCATTTCCAGGCTAGCTTGGAGGGCTTGCTTGTTGCTTTTCAAGACAATGGGTTTTGTCATCAAGTGAACGTCATTGGTAAGTTAAAACATTTTTTTTTATTGCTGGTGGCGCTGGGGGCTGGGGCAGCTGATGTCGGTGGGCAGGGGGAGTTTTGGACCTGTCCGCCGGTCTTCTTTTGACGGCATATTGCCCATCCCAAATGGGGCCTTTCTAGTGTTCAGATGATTTTTGAATTCACTGAAAACTTCCACATACTGAAAATCCCCCAGGCTATTTAAGTTCAAGTGTTTGTTGATGAGCCAAACTTACCAGACAGGTGTTTGTTTCCATAGCATCACCACCGCAACCCTACTTTTATCAGAGTAATTTGACTGTTGCCAGGTAATGCTGTCTGATCTTCACACTATACTATCATCACACGATCATCACAGGAAAGCACCGTTCAGTTTCCCCAACTGTGCATTCGATCTTATCGTTTTTTTATTTAATCTTGTAGTTAGTGTGGGGGGGGACATATTTTCCATTTTCTTGATGACTGGGCTGAGGTATAATTTGGACAGAGAAAATATGCAGCATATCAGTTGGTGTTGATGACATGCTCTGCACCCCCTACTTAAAAACAGTTCCAGCGTCCCTGGTGGTGGTGACTGGTCAGCCATTCATTTTTCCATAGACCATTCCATTTATTTGTTTTAATCTGGTTTTCCCCCTTGTGTCAGAGTGTAAAGTTCGGGAGGACGGGGGGTAGGGGGGGCCCTAGGTGCTTCAGTGCCCAGGGGCCCCTGGGGGTGTTAATCTGGCCTTGCATATCGGCTAATATAATAGACATCGGTTCGCACAAACAGATGCGGGATTCCCGCAATCCCGCGGCCAATTTCAGGTTCTGATTGTGCAGAAGAGGAGGGGCGGCCACCAGCGATTTTTTGTTTGTTGTTATTGTTTTGTGAGGGGCTGCAGTGTCAGTTTATTAGCTAATGCAACAGACAATATGAAGCGCTCTCGCTGCAGGATGCGACGCGCTGTGGCTAATTAGTTATTAGCTAATCAGATTTTGACAAAATTCAATCCATCAGAAGTTCACTTCACAGGGGCCTATGACCTAGGTGGGCACAAAACCCTGACTGAACCACGTTTGGTGCTGATAGCCAAACAAACTATTTCAATTTGTGCTAAGCTAAGCTTCCAATTTGTGTTGCTGGAGTGCTACACATAGCTACTGTCTTTTATATTAAACTAACACAAATTAATGACAAGGGGACCCAAACTAGACAAGGGGATGTGCAGAGGTAGGACAGTAATAATGATCAGATGAGTTTCTGATAGAAGTCATTGCGCTGTAAAAAATATTTTTACCTGTCATCAATGAGAGCATGATGATGAGAAGGTTCCTCATCTTGTTGTGTTGGATGCTGAGATCTTCAGTCAGACTCCTGAACTCTGTTCCAGCAGCTGGTTGCTTCAGGTCTCTCAGGTTGGAGTCTCTCGTTTGTCTGCACAGTTTATTTCCCGAGTTGATGCTTTAGATCAGCTACAAATTAACACCTCCTTCCCTATTTCTGTCTTTACTTTTTCTTTGTTTCTTCTTTCAATCTCTCTCTTAATCATACTTCCTCTTTTTACTTTGCTTCTGTACCCTGCTCATATCCTTACATACAGAAGGTAAGGATTTGAAAGCAACATTCCCTTTTGGGAAACTGACAGAAACACACAGTAGATAGAAACGAACCCCACTAGTATCTTCTCTTATCAATACCTTATCAGTATTTTCTCTTTTAGCTGAAAGTAGAATAGATGAAACGATGATCATTTGTGAATAAATTCTTCAACTTGAGTCTCTCTCCTCTTCGGGTAATTTATACTTCTCACTCGTTAAGACAAACATCCTGTTTCTGCAGCTTCTCACGGCAAACTGGGTGATTGAGGGGAATCAAATGATGGAAACATCAAAAAGGGGAAATTACTTCCAACAACTATACATTTTTACATAAAAAATACTGCTTATATATAATTTTTTAAACACAGGTAAGCAGCATGGGGACTTTCACATAGCCTCCCAACCCGCTCAGCTGACCCCCCTGTGTTATGAACTGTTATATGAACTGCCTTACACTACCCCCCTCTGAGATTACTGAGTCCCTTCAGTACATGTGACTCAAATGCGTAACAACTGTGTAACAACTAGATTAGTACTGTCAGCCTATATCAGTCTTGCAACTCAAAAATGGCGGTAACTTTTAGTTTGACTAATTGAGTGAAATTAGCAGTTGTAGCCAATTTTGATGTGTGTCAACATTGCTGTAGTTGATTCACCTGCACACTAGAGGGCATGGGCACCTAGATAATCACCCTCACAGTACTCTACATAGGTGGGTCACAGGTGCACGGCATGCAGGGACTCAACAACTGGGAAGCCACAAAGTTTCTCAACCGTGTGGTCAGCTGTGGTTTAGGTCTTGTCATGCAATATAGTTTGTTTGTTTATTTAAATGTTACGAGCTCATTTTTATACCATTACTCAGTGCACCCGGGCTTTTGTAGGTGTATTTTTGAATATTTGCAATAATAAAACGTCAAATGCATATTTCATGGCAGACCTCCCTTTTTGCATCACCAATATTGGAAATGTCTTCAAGTTCCCTCAAGTGACTTTTTTGTTGTTAGATTGCCATTACATTATGTTGAAAAACTCTGCTTCAATGGATGGATGACTTTGATGGAAGGACAGCCACCATGCTCTATTGACTGTTCCAGCTGAATCCACTTCATTGAAAGCCTCTGTGAAAGCAAGACTCACTCTAGGACTGTTTCAGAATTCTTACAAGTTGTGTGGAAGAGATTGGCCTTCTCATAAACAGGATAAAGGTCAATCCTACTACAATTTTAAATAAAGTTTGGCTGCTAAATCAGGATCAAAATGAGTAAAGTGGGAATGACTGCGCCTGTCATTCAAAGTGACATGGAGAAGGAAGTGAGTAAAAGAGAGGTTAAACTCACTGCAAAGGCATTTGAAGCAAAAGTAATAGCACGTCAAAAGGAAGAAAGGAATACCATGGTCAAGAAACTCTACCAACTAAAAAAGGAAGTTGAGCAAATGATGCTTTCAAATCAAAATGTGTCTGAGGTTCAGACCAAGTATCAAATGTGTGGGAAGAAAATATCGCGCACGTCACAGAGACGCAAACGATTACTCAACTTCCGGTTAAAAGGTCAACATGTGTAAATTGTCCAGACATTTTATTTATTGATAAATTGTTATGTATTGTTATAAGTTCTTCTTGAACTTCTTCTTGTTATAAGTTCTTCTTGAACTTCTTCTTGTTATAAGTTCTTCTTCCTTCACTGTAAAAAAAAATAGCACCCCCCTCTGCACGTGCCTGATTTGCTCATCAGCGTTCGGGGCAGGACTTAGCGATAGGTCTTTTGCAGTGGTTCAGAAATAAACATAAATTCAGAAATAAATACAGAGGTTCAGAAATAAACATTCACACATTCAGGGCTTTTTTAATATAATTATTATTAATATAAAGCATACTTTGCAAAAAATAAAATATGACAATGCACAAAAGTAATATATTGTAATGACATGTAATAAATAATAATGTAATACATGTAAAAAAAAATAGATTGGAACATGACTGTTGCTTACTGTGGACAAAATAAACTCACATTTCACACATTTTAGAGAGAGGAGTAAGCTGGTTAATTAGAGCAGAGATACAATAGAAACATCTGGTGAAGAGATAATAAATTATATCACCACGCTGAATACTGGAATAACAATGATGATTAGCTTTTTTTCTTCTTTTTTTGAGAATGAAATGTCTTGAGAGTACAGACCAGAATGTGAGTTTTTGAAAGCCAGAAGTCTCAGCTGCTGGTGATAAGTGATTGTTCAGTCATTGATATTGATCAACAGCCTGATCAATCCCTGATATATTAGTCATGTTGTGCTACAGGAGAGTGAAAATCCTATTGCCTCTTTAAATCATCTCAATTAAATGACCTAATGGTTCATATTTAAGGAGTAGACTGAAATCACTAGTGCACCAAATCAGCTAAGTTGACTATACAGTATATTACTTCTCATAGACAGAGCTGAGGCGAGCCTGTACAAAATACCTCTAATGCTGCAGGAAATAACTATACAGAACAACAGCTGCAAGAATGCTGAATTGGTTCATATTCAAGGAGTAGACTGAAATCACTACACCAACCCACCTGAGTTGACTCTCAAATTACTAGACAGAGCTGAAGTGGGCCTGTCCAAAATGCCTCCGATGCTGCAGGAAATAACTATACAGAACAACAGCTGCAAGAATGCTGAATTGTAGCTTAAATTATGTATCTGTTTCTATACATATAAGCACAAAACATCTGAGTCTCAAAGAAAGTGCATCATTTTGTGAATCCAGATCAGAATTATTTACAATGAACTTTGAAGTTCAATGAGACACAACATCCTCCTCATCTTATCCTCATCTCATCCTCTGTGCTAGTTATAACTAGAACAATCCCATCAACAATGATCACATTTACACCTGACCTGGCATTAAAATGTGTTTTTGGTGATTGCAGGTTCAGATTGCAGGGTATAATAGGATGGATTGTGATCTGATTGGCCAAACCACCTCCGGAGGTGGTCAGGGACACATTGCGACCACATTGAACATTGAAGGTGAAATGCAAATGCCTTCTCAACACACATACAACAACAGGGCTGTTTTTCTGCTGCTCTACGCTGTGGAGCTTGTCTGATCCTGTCACAATCGGATCTCAATCTGAACACTGAAGACACATAATTGACCCCATTTACATGTGCATCAAAATGAGTTTTGGGTGATCAGATTGCAGTCCACATTGAGATCCGATTGCGATTGCATCAGGCAAGCTCCATAGCAAAGAGCAGCAGAAAAAACAAAGGTGACTGTTGCATGTGGATTGAGAGCGCTTTGCATTTACACTTGTGTTCAATGTGGTCACGATGTGTCCCTGACCACCTCTAGAGGTGGTTTGGCCGATTGGATCACAATCTGTCCTCAATGTGTCTTGGGTGCATTTACTCATGTGGTCATGTGGTCAAGCACTATCAGATTGCAATCTGATCACCCAAAACACATTTTCATGCCAGGTGTAATGGAGTCAATGAGAACAGCACGACCATTGAAATCTCAGCCATAAGACAAGACTTGGTTCAGGTTGAGAAATGAAGTCAATCTTTGCTCAGTTATTGTGGCAGGTTGACTGTGGAATAGAGAGGATCCTCACAAGGTCCAGATGGGTGATTGACAGTGGAGTGGGCGGGGCTTTGGTTGCTCCTCGCAGCAGAATACACACAGTCAGGGGAGCTGGTGTTGTGAGTGGGCGTGTCTGCAGCAGCTTCACCGGTGCCGTTTGGGAAGGCGAGGGTGGAGTAGAGAGGAGAGGCAGAGGGGTTTGTGGGAAAGCCTGCGAGGACGTAAATCGAAGGAAGTGCAGTTCCTGAGTCTGGCTGGTGGGGGCGCTCCTGTATCTCATCATAGACATGAGGGGCCTGCAGGGAAGAAGGAAATATACAGTGTGAATAGTGTTTAGTGCAAAATCCAATCCAATCCAAACAAAATGCATTATCCATATGAATCCTACTGTACTGTAGTATGTATGAAATAAAACCTGACTTGATATTTGATGGCCGTTTTAACTTGAAGTATCACAAGTGCAAATGTTATGCAAATTATGCTGTAACCCAAACACTGGGTCATCTATCATGATGTGGGTGTGACTGGTTAATGAATCTAATATTGCTCAATATGAGCAATGAACACACACACACACACACACACACACACACACACACACACACACACACACACACACATACAATGTGTAGAGAAAATGACATGTTAGTTGTTGGACTGTATGTCAGCCTGCTCACTCCCAACTCGTACCAGAGTGGTGCTTTGTCACGCACCCTGTGTGTTTGATGGAATACACCACAGGTGGACTGTTAAAAAGCTTCACCAAAGGTCAACTGCTCTGTCCTGCTCGTCGTCCAGAAGGAGTTGGGAAGAGAGGAGCCTCTCTCTGCCTGGTTTTGGCTTAGGGGCTTCTGGCTTGAAGAGACCTAACCTTAAGCCCACCACCATATCCAGACCCTACCCCTAAGACCACCTACACAATGACTAACCGTAAGACCACCTACCCAATGACTAACCCTAAGACCACCTACACAATGACTAACCCTAAGACCACCTACCTAATGACTAACTCTAAGACCCCCTACCCAATGACTAACCCTAAGACCACCTACACAATGACTAACCCTAAGACCACCTACACAATGACT
>NC_139650.1:6317963-6381748 GCF_964638095.1 Poromitra crassiceps
GTACTGTTTGTGGGATTTGGAACATAGCAACATAGTTTGTTTGTATGACACCTGAGTTAATGAATATATTTGTTATAAATAAAGTATAATGTGATGTCTGGATGTGTCTTGCAAAGCTCTACGGGTTAGGCATGATGTGAGATAAAATCAATCACAATTTAATTATTAAGCAGTGTGTGTGTGTGTGTGTGTGTGTTTTACATCTGAGCATGATGTAAAAGCACCACATGTATATATGTATATATATATACATATACATGTATATCTTATAGAGATTTTCATTGTATACATTACATCCTAATACACTGGAATAAGGACACTGCAACATACAGTAAAGTGTTTCCAAAAACAAACAAAAACACATAACTGCTTGACTCTGTCACTGATGCAGCTCAGTGAGAGTGGATCATGAATGGACTTGGATTAAAAAGTGAATGTCTCTTACCATCTTCTATCACCAGCTTCACTTCGGTGGGTTGTTTCACTCCTGACATACACCTGTAGGTCCCTTCATCATCTTTAGTAAGGTCTCTGATGGCCACTATGAGGTTTATCTCTTTAGTATCATAGAACAGAGAAAATCTGCCTATGTTTTCCCACATATTGTCCTTCGTAGTACTGACGTTGGTTTCGCAGGGAGCTTTGCAAACTTGTACATCATTGAGTTTATCTGTTGTGCCTGTGCAGTTGAAAGTGACCCATCCTCCTGGGCAGCCCTTGACTTCGGGCGGGTCTGCCTCACAGCCTGTCAGTCAGTGAAGAGAGAGACATGTGAAGACAGTGAAGACAGACAGTGAAGAGAGAGACATGTGAAGACAGTGAAGACAGACAGTGAAAAGAGAGACATGTGAAGACAGTGAAGACAGACAGTGAAGAGAGAGACATGTGAAGACAGTGAAGACAGACAGTGAAGACAGAAGACATGTGAAGACAGTGAAGACAGAAGACATGGATCTGAGTGCAGATTGTGATAAAACACTAAATCATCCCAGAGCTGCTGCAAGGCTCTGAGTTAACATTATCAATTAAACTTATTTCTTCTGTTTCTATCAACGATTGATTGAGCATAAACTTTCTGACTGGATCTATCAATTAATGACAGACTTTATGGATCTATTAATTGATTTTTTTAATCTGTTAACTGATCATAGACTTGTTGGATTATATTAGTTGATGATGATATAGGTTTGGTATCTATCAGTGGATGGTGGACTTTGTGACAGGCAGCAGACAGTATGAGGATGGACCTCATCACTGGTGTGTCTGCACTGCACCTCCCACCTGTCAATCAAACTAGGGATGCACGATATATCGGCAATCATATCGGTATCGGCCGATGTTGGTAATTTTTTAACATATCGGTCATATCGGTATCGGTCAGATGTTGCAATGTTAATATCGGTTACTTATCATTATCAGCCAAATTCTTCACATTGATATGAAATAATGCAGTAAATCTATGATTTATGGGCTTTTCAAAAGGCTTTGCAAATAAAGAAATGCATAACTTTTTCAAATTCAGTGTTAACATGTGTTTTTCAGTATGTACAAAATGTGATGATCATAAAAATGTGGTTTTATACAGATCATATCGACATCGGTAAATATCGGTTATCGGCCATAACAGCAATGTTAATATCGGTTATCGGCATCGGCCAAAATCTTCATATCGGTGCATCCCTAAATCAAACTGACACCAAACGGGCTTTTTTCAAATTTGTGAGGTGAGATTACAAAGTCAATGCAAACATGAGAGCAGATAACATTGTGTGAATGAAGCAACATTTCACGGTGGGAATGATGTGAAAGTTGTCATTTGCTCCAGTTGAAAATGTTCTACTTGAGCTAATAATTCACACTGTCAAACTCGACGAGCCAGTATCTTTGGAGTACAAAGATAATTTTGATATCACCAGAAAGCTTACGTTCTCCTATTTCCAACAGTGTATAAACTCAAAATGGTTTGAGTTGGTTTGTTTATTTGCTGTTGTTAACATTTCCAGCAGCAACAGAAGAGTAGTTAACATGAGCAGTGAGCAGCCACCATGACTGAAGACAAACAGAACAGACCCTGAGTGATGTTCATGACCAACACAAAACACATTCTCTGTGCTGTAGGCCTACTATCACTGCTGTTTCTGAACACTCAAGTTATATCAACAATGCAGTATCCATGGTTACAGAATTACATTATCAGTTCTCACTTTTAACCACTTCCATCTTCACTGAAGTGAAGTTTTTTTCACTGTATTCACACACTGTGTGTGTGTGTGTGTGTGTGTGTGTATGTGTATATATATGTACTGTACATGTATGTACATACAGTACATACGCATCCACACACGTGCGCGCACACACACACACACACACACACACACTGTGTGCGTGTGTGTGTGTGTGCGCGCACGTGTGTGGATGCGTACGTATGTACATACATGTATATATACACACACACACACACACACACACACACACACACACTCCTTATAGGGATGTCATCAGCTCTAAAAATGCCATAGATTAATTCAATCAATTCAATATATATATATATATATATATATATATATATATATATATATATATATATATATATATATATGAATGATTCAGCCAAAACAGTGTAGCTCAGTAGTAATGATCAGATTAGTTTGTGATAGAAGTCATTGGGCTGTAATAATCTGTTTACCTGCCATCAATGAGAGCATGAGGAGGAGAAGGTTCCTCATCTTGTTGTGTTGGATGCTGAGATCTTCAGTCAGACTCCTGAACTCTGTTCCAGCAGCTGGTTGCTTCAGGTCTCTCAGGTTGGAGGGTCTCTACTCTATTGTTTGTCTGCACAGCTTAGTTCCTCATTTTATGCTTTTACAAACTAACACCTCCTCCACTATTTCTGTCTTCCGTTGTCTTCTTACAGTAATCATCATACTTCCCTTTTTCTTATCTTGCTTCTGTATGGGCGTCACAGTAAAGAGGTTAAGGGAGAGAGAGAGAGAGAGAAAGCAAAATCCACATTTGGGGTATAGGAAACACACGACTAATAATGTAAATGAGATTACAATGAATCATTGACGGCCTTTAAAGGCAGGAAACCCAC
The DNA here is from genome assembly GCF_964638095.1 of Poromitra crassiceps. Lineage (NCBI taxonomy): Eukaryota > Metazoa > Chordata > Actinopteri > Beryciformes > Melamphaidae > Poromitra > Poromitra crassiceps. The sequence continues at coordinate 6,321,058 of NC_139650.1, forward strand.
CATCTCCTCTTCACAAATGGATGCAGACTCATCATTATAATAAATAAATGGTGACCAGTGGACAGGTTGTTTCTGCAGCTTCTCACAACAAACTGAGTGGTTGAGGGGAATAAACTGATGGAAGCAAAAGGTGAATTTGAAATTGGGGATTTCCCCGCTCCCAACAACTAGAGGGCAGCGTCTTTACATCTGGATGTGATGTGTGGATGGATGGGTTAAAAATGAATTAACACCAAAGGTTATTAAAGGAGATTTAAAAGATGGTGCTGATGACGACTGATGACGACTGTTGTTGAGCTGTTGAATATTAGTGTGTGTCACCATGAACCAGCAGAGCTGTATGAAGCCAACAGGACATGACAGCAGGTACTATACCACCCACAGGACAAAACCACAGGAAGCTGCTTCAACTGGTGAACACACATCTCTCATCTAGTTTCTAATCTGCTGTCAGATCAGAGAGAGAAGCTTACATTTACAGAACTTAGATGAAGTAATAGCCTACACAATATTTTCATACTGTTTTACTGATGTATCACAATAGTGATTCAACCTATATCTGGGTAGTTAGCAGTGTTGGGGGTAACACATTACAAAGTAACACATTACTGTAATGAGTAGTGTAAGGCATTACACTCCCTAAATCCAGTAATCACATTACAGTTACTATTTAAACACTTATTACATTCCTTGCATTCCAACAGTTCTTCAATTAGCTGCAGGATCAGGTTTGAATCTGCAGGATTATGGGGGGGAAAACACCAAACGTGCGGCACTTTTTCATGCACTCGATTACACAACACAACTAGATTGGATGGGCTGGAGGGACGGGGAGGAGTGAGGTCTTGTGTATGCCCTTATTAGGATAGGGATGTGTGCTGATATGGGCATATGTAAGGTTTCATGTTTTATTGTTAACTGGCAATTAGGTGACAATGCATCTCAGGCGATGCTGCAGAGTAACACAAAAGTAATGTAACGAGTAGTGTAATGAATTACTTTCTCCAGGGAGTAATTAAGTAAAGTAAGGCATTACTTTTTTTTAAAGTAATGTGTAATGTGTAATATATTACTTTTTTGAGTAACGACCCCCAACTGGTATTAGCATGAGCAGCAAAAGCCACTGTGGCTGAACAGAGGGGGGACAAGTCTGAGGCAACGCAATTTTATTTATAGAGCAAGTTTCATGCACAGAGGCAGATTCAAGATGCTTTACAGAGAAAAGTTAAAAACAACAATGCAATACAATACCAATGCAATACAATACAATACAATACAATGCAATGCAATGCAATGCAATACAATACAATACAATACAATACAATACAAGCAATGCAATACAATACAATACAATACAATACAATACAGTATGAGACGAGTAACAATTTAATAAAGCGAAAATATACAAAAGATTTAAAATAATGATGGGAAAAAGGTGTTGGTTTAAAAAGATTAAGGTGAAAGCACATGAGAAGAGTAAGGTTTTCAGCCTGGATTTAAAACCTGCAATAGGGGCGTGTCTAAGACTATCAGGCAGGTTGTTCCAGTGCTATCCTCCTGCATAATGACTAAAAGCCACCTCTCTGTGTTTGGAGTTTGCTCTGGTCACGACTAGCAGTCCTCTACCCTGGGATCTAAGTGCTCAAGCATATCGCTCATATATTTAGGACCAGCTCCATGTAGAGATTTAAAAGTATAAGTCATACAACTTTAAACTAGATTCTGTGACTTACTGGCAACTTGAAACCATGCTTATCATCATGCAGCATCAAAAGAAAAAAAGAATACAAGGTTTTTCTACTAGCATGATACTGCATGACAGATTACTGCAACCGCTAAAACCAATATGTGACAGAGAAACAATACTCAAAAAGGAATGTGCCTTTTGCAGTGGTTCAGAAATAAACATTCACAAAACCAGTGGCATTCAGTGCTTTTTTAATATCATATTATCAATAACAGTCATACTTTGCAAGGAATAAAATAGGACAATGTACAAATGTGTTCAGTAAAAAAGTAATATATTGTAATGACATGTAATACATAATAATAGAATATATATATATATTTTTTTTGGCCTCTAACTGACACAAATAAACTAACATTTCACACATTTTAGAGAGAGGAGTAAGCTGGCTAAATAGAGCAGAGATCTAATAGAAATGTCTGGTGAAAGATAATAAATTATATCACCATGCTGAATACTGGAATAACAATGATGATTTTTTTTTTTTTTTTTTTTTTTTTTTTTTTGAGAATGAAATGTCTTGAGAGTACAGACCAACATGTGAGTTTTTGAAAGCCAGAAGTCTCAGCTGCTGGTGAAGTGATCATTCACTCATTAATATTGATCAACAGCCTGATCAATCCCTGATATATTAGTCATGTTGTGCTACAGGAGATTGAAAATCCCATTGCCTCTTTAAATCATCTCAATTAAATGACCTAATGGTTCATATTCAAACAGTAGACTACACCAACCCAGCTGAGCCAGAGTTGACTCTCATGTCAATATAATACTAGACAGAGCTGAGGCGAGCCTGTCCAAAATGCCTCCAATGCTGCAGGAATAACCTACAGAACAACGGCTGCAAGAATGCTGAATTGTAGCTTAAATTATGTCTCTGTTATGAGCACAAAACATCTGTGTCTCAAAGAAAGAGCATCATTTTGTGAATCCAGGTCAGAATTATTTACAATGAACTTTGAAGTTCAACGAGACACAACATCTCATCCTCAAGTCTGCTAGTTTTAATTAGAAAAATGATGAATGAAAACAATGACCACATTTACACCTGGCATTCAAATGTGTTTTCAGTGATCAGATTGTAATCGGATATAGGATGGATTGTGATGTGATTGGCAGACCACCTCCGGAGGTGGTCAGGGACACATTGTGACCACATTGAACATTGAAGTTGAAATACAAATGTGTTCTCAATCCACATACAACAACAGCCACTGCTGTTCATCTGCTGCTCTACGGAGCTTGCCTGATGCGATTGCAATCGGATCTCAATGTGGACACTGGAGACACATATGAATTGACCCCATTTACACCTGGCATTAAAATGTGTTTCGGGTGATCAGATTTCAATCTGATAGTGCTTGACCACATTAACCTGATTACATTTACACTTGGTATTAATATGTGTCTCCAGTGTCTACATTGAGATCCGATTGCGATTGCATCAGGCAACCTCCATAACGTAGCGAAAACTGATAGTGGTCAAGCACTATCAGATTGCAATCTGATCACGAAAACACATTTCCATGCCAGGTGTAAACGGGGTCAATGAGAACAGCACGGCTATTGAAATCTCAGCCATAAGACAAGACTTGGTTCAGGTTGAGAATTGAAGTCCATCTTTGCTCAGTTATTGTGGCAGGTTGACTGTGGAATAGAGAGGATCCTCACAAGGTCCAGATGGGTGATTGACAGTGGAGTGGGCGGGGCTTTGGTTGCTCCTCGCAGCAGAATACACACAGTCAGGGGAGCTGGTGTTGTGAGTGGGCGTGGCTCCAGGGCCGTTTGGGAGGGTGACGTTGGAGTAGAGGGGAGGGGCAGAGGGGTTTGTGGGAAAGCCTGCGAGGACGTAAACCGAAGGAAGTGCAGTTCCTGAGTCTGGCTGGTGGGGGCGCTCCTGTATCTCATCATAGACATGAAGGGCCTGCAGGGAAGAAGGAAAGATACAAGTGTGAATAGTGTTTAGTGCAAAATCCAATCCAATCCAAACAAAATGCATTATCCATATGAATCCTACTGTACTGTAGTATGTATGAAATAAAACCTGACTTGATATTTGATGGCCGTTTTAACTTGAAGTATCACAAGTGCAAAATGTTGTGCAAATTATGCTGTAACCCAAACACTGGGTCATCTATCATGATGTTGGTGTGACTGGTTAATGAATCTAATATTGCTTAATATGAGCAGTGAACACACACACAATGTGCAGAGAAAATGACACGTTAGTTGTTGGACTGTATGTCAGCCTGCTGACTCCAGAGTCCTGCTTTGTCACGCACCTTGTGTGTTTCTTATGGAACACGCCACAGGTGGACCGTTAAAAAGCACTCGGCACCTGTGAGTTCAGGCGGTCAACTGTGCTGTCCTGCTCGCCGTCCAGAAGGAGTTGGGAAGAGAGGACCCTCTCTCTCCCTGGTTTTGGCTTAGGGGCTTGGGGCTTGAAGAGACCTAACCTTAATCCCACCACCATCTCGAGACCCTAACTCTAAGACCACCTATCCAATGACTAACCCTAACCCTAAGACCACCTACCCAATGACTAACCCTAAGACTACCTACCCATACCCCTATAAGACCATCAATGCCTAAACCCAACCTGTGGAGTCCCAGGGTGTGACCAATGTGTGACCCCACAATGCTGGTTTAATTGTCCGCCCGTGGCACGTTCCATAATACGCCCAACGGCACAACGTTAACTGCCGTGTGTGGACCTCGTTACCTCAAATGCACAAGGTACCGGGGCTCGTTACCTCAAATGCACAAGGTACCGGGGCTCGTTACCACAAATGCACAAGGTACCGGGGCTCATTACCTCAAATGCACAAGGTACCGGGGCTCGTTACCTCAAATGCACAAGGTACCGGGGCTCCTTACCTCAAATGCACAAGGTACCGGGGCTCGTTACCTCAAATGCACAAGGTACCGGGGCTCCTTACCTCAAATGCACAAGGTACCGGGGCTCGTTACCTCAAATGCACAAGGTACTGGGGCTCCTTACCTCAAATGCACAAGGTACCGGGGCTCGTTACCTCAAATGCACAAGGTACCGGGGCTCCTTACCTCAAATGCACAAGGTACCGGGGCTCGTTACCTCAAATGCACAAGGTACCGGGGCTCCTTACCTCAAATGCACAAGGTACCGGGGCTCCTTACCTCAAATGCACAAGGTACCGGGGCTCGTTACCTCAAATGCACAAGGTACCGGGGCTCCTTACCTCAAATGCACAAGGTACCGGGGCTCCTTACCTCAAATGCACAAGGTACCGGGGCTCGTTACCTCAAATGCACAAGGTACCGGGGCTCGTTACCTCAAATGCACAAGGTACCGGGGCCCGTTACCTCAAATGCACAAGGTACCGGGGCTCGTTACCTCAAATGCACAAGGTACTGGGGCTCGTTACCTCAAATGCACAAGGTACCGGGGCTCGTTACCTCAAATGCACAAGGTACCGGGGCTCGTTACCTCAAATGCACAAGGTACCGGGGCTCGTTACCTCAAATGCACAAGGTACCGGGGCTCGTTACCTCAAATGCACAAGGTACTGGGGCTCGTTACCTCAAATGCACATGGTACCGGGGCTCGTTACCTCAAATGCACAAGGTACCGGGGCTCGTTACCTCAAATGCACAAGGTACCGGGGCTCGTTACCTCAAATGCACAAGGTACCGGGGCCCGTTACCTCAAATGCACAAGGTACCGGGGCTCGTTACCTCAAATGCACAAGGTACTGGGGCTCGTTACCTCAAATGCACAAGGTACCGGGGCTCGTTACCTCAAATGCACAAGGTACCGGGGCTCGTTACCTCAAATGCACAAGGTACTGGGGCTCGTTACCTCAAATGCACAAGGTACCGGGGCTCGTTACCTCAAATGCACAAGGTACCGGGGCTCGTTACCTCAAATGCACAAGGTACCGGGGCTCGTTACCTCAAATGCACAAGGTACCGGGGCTCGTTACCTCAAATGCACAAGGTACCGGGGCTCGTTACCTCAAATGCACAAGGTACCGGGGCTCGTTACCTCAAATGCACAAGGTACCGGGGCTCGTTACCTCAAATGCACAAGGTACCGGGGCTCGTTACCTCAAATGCACAAGGTACCGGGGCTCGTTACCTCAAATGCACAAGGTACCGGGGCTCGTTACCTCAAATGCACAAGGTACCGGGGCTCGTTACCTCAAATGCACAAGGTACTGGGGCTCGTTACCTCAAATGCACAAGGTACCGGGGCTCGTTACCTCAAATGCACAAGGTACCGGGGCTCGTTACCTCAAATGCACAAGGTACCGGGGCTCGTTACCTCAAATGCACAAGGTGCGTGACAAAGTGAGGCTCTGGTACGAGTTTGGAGTGAGAACGTGTTGGTAATGTTATATTGTAAGTTACATAATGATTGAACATATATGGGGCTGCACATATATCACCATATATTCAGATGGGGTATAGACTGTTTCACTGGGATTCTGTTCCTATACGGAACAGTTTGGACTCTAGTTTATTTCCTGATAGTTATTATATTAGCAAATACTGCAACAGGAAGTAGGACTAGCGCCAATTTACAATGTTTATGTTGTCAAGTTGAAACAGTCTATATGTTTGGGTTATATATGATGATATGTAACAATTATATAACAACATTTCTCTGGTAGGGGCATATTAATATATACTAACCTCTCTGATTGCAACAGCTGTATTTGTTGAAGGCACACGTCCTGAGAAGCAGCACACATGAGAGAGGGAGAGAGAGAGAGAGGGAGAGAGAGAGAGGGAGAGAGAGAGAGGGAGAGGGAGAGAGGGAACCAGAAGAAATGCAGCAAAATTAAGGAAAAAGAGTGGATTAATTTCATTAATCTTTCATCAAATTATAACACAGCTGTCTCTCTAGCTAAACCAGGAGTTCTCAGCCTGATGGTCTAGGCACCGCAGAGGGACACAATCATTCTGAGTTGAAAGATGATTTATGGGATAGGAAAACATACACAGATCTATATACACATTTGACTTGAGACTCCAGCAAAGCTGACTGTGGTCACACTTAACTTGCAGGAAATGCAGGATTGAAAAACTGTAAAATGATTGTTAGTTTTCTGAATCACTTCTCAGCCTGCTCACTCCCATAAAAACAGATGGCATGACATCATGATTGAATTAATCTATGGCATTTGTAGTGGTCAAAGTGATGATGAAATCTCTTACGTTTGCAGAGGAGGAGCAGAGTGATCAGAAGCAGCAGCAGCACCGCCACACAGACAGACACAATAATGATCAGAGTTCTCTGGGAGGGGTCTGCAAGAAGAAACCACACACACACACACACACACACACACACACACACACACACACACACACACACACACACACACACACACACACACACACACACACACACACACACACACACACACACAGTGTTGAGTAGAGACTAGCTTACTATACAGCAACCAAATCCACCTTATCACACTACAATCACACCACAAGAATGTTGCTTTCAAAAATAATGAATTCATTCATTCATTCATTCATTCATTCATTAAATATTGGGTGAGATAACAACCTTGAAGTAAGCTGCAAACATGGTTTCTTACCAGGACTGTCATCTTGTTTGGTTGAAGACCCTGGAGATGTAGCAGCTGGGACTGTGATGAATGCTGATGAGCTTAGAGAGCGGATTGTTGATGTTGATTTGGGTGGTTTGGTTGTTTTGGTTGCTGCTGGTTTGGTTGTTGGTTTGGTTGTTGGTTTGGTTGTTGTTGGTCTGGTTGTTGTTGGTCTGGTTGTTGTTGGTGTTGTTTTGGTTGTTGCTGCTGGTTTGGTTGTTGTTGTTTTGGTTGTTGTTGGTTTGGTTGGTGTTGGTTTGGTTGTTCGTGCTGAAAGCAAACAGTTAAAGGCACATGTGAGTTGTACATGTGGGTATAACAAAGTTCAAATCCAAAATGAGAGAGCAACAGATAAAACATATTAGAGGATTAAGGTACAGACTTATTGTAACAAGGTGACAGAGAATATCTTCTTCATGCCATACAGTAGAATACAGTCATCTTTTCCCGCACTTTCTTTCTTTAATAGTTTTTCGCCCATAATGTGATGAATGTCAGGACACGCACGCACACACACAGACACACACACACACACACATGCACACACACACACACACACACACACACACACACACACACCCTCTTGCGATGTGCGGAGCCCCCTTTTAAACTCAACACATTTCATCACTCACCAACATTCTCCTTCATGTTTTTTTTTGTGTGACATGAGAGTTTCTCATGCAGTGAGATTTAATATAAACATAATCTATCTCCAGTTTAGTTAACACCACTCTTTTCCTTCTATTTTATTATAGATTGGCCTAATTTGGCAGATTTTCTTTATTAATTAAAAGTTGTCATTTTTCTGACACATCAGTGACACACTACTCCTGCAGAGTGAGTATATGTTGGTGATGATGAATATGTTTTGACAGGATATGAAGCAAATACAAACAGGATCAGGTCACGGCAGCACAGCAGAGAAGCAGTCAGGACGAGAAGACAGAAGTAAAGATAGAAACAACCTCACATGTCATGTGTTCAGAGAGGGAAAGGGAGAGAGAGAAAGAGAGAGAGAGAGAGACACACACACACACTAGGGCTGTCACTTTTTCCCAAAATAAAGTTCGAGCGAACTTTAATTGCCCGAAATTCGTTCGAATATATTCGAAGTTTTTTGGTTAATAAAAAAAAAAAAAAAAAAATGATTTTTTTTTTTTTTTTTTTTTTTTTCAGTCCAGGCCACCGGGCATCAGCCCGACGTGTAAAGGTGCTCTTATACTCGAGCAAAGCTCCGTGGGGGTGGGGCCCCGCGAGTCTCCGTGAGTCACCGTGGAGACCTCGCGCTGGGGGTGATGCCATTATACTCAGAAAGTGATCAGCATGTATTGTACAATGGTGAGAACAGCCTGTGAAAAGTCGCAATGAAACGCTGTGCAGTACTGAGTGCGCTTTCACTCTCAAACGACCGCACATCAGCACATGAAGGACTCACCAAACTTGTTTTTACTGAAAGCCGTTTTTACTTCTCAGCCCTGATAGCCTACTACTCTGTGCTGCTTTTAATCTCTCTCAATAATGCTCTCAACACAACACATTTACTTGGTGAAATGACTAAAAACGAACAGTTGCCAATCTAAGTTTATAGCCTACCACATGGGTCAAGAAATGTGGCGAAAACACAGCTCAGTGTTCAGGGCTCAGTGGCTCGAAAGCGGACATGTTTGGAGAGAAGCCGTGCGCTGCTCGCGCTGTTAGAAAAAAAATCATGCACATGGCGAGCGCCAGACGGAGCTAGCGAATAACCACGCCCAACAAATTTACGTCATTTGACGTGCCCGCCCCTCGCCCCTCGCTCACCCTGCCCTTCACGGCAGGGTGAGCATAATTCAGCCTTTAGCTTGGACGCTCACAGTCACAACACTGCCTCACAAACTTGGCTGCATCCAACTTGAGACAACTTTTCAGACCCTGGAGACAATCTTTCTCAGAAGAGACTAACGCGACAAATCTGGAGACTTTTTCTGACATGGGATTAACATTACCAGCAAGCAGCAGTTGGTTAATTTTGGTTCATAAAAAAATAATAATAAAAAAAAAAAAATTACATATCGAACACGAACCCCTCCCCCACATTCGAAGTTGCATTCGAATTTCGAATGAAAAGTGACAGCCCTAACACACACACACACACACACACACACACACACAGAGACAGAGAGAGAGAGAGAGACACAGAGAGAGAGAGAGAGAGAGAGACAGAGAGAGGCAGAGACAGAGACAGAGAGAGAGAGGTAGAGAGAGAGAGCAGAACCAAACAGTGAAACCACAAGCTGGTTTTGTTTACACATATAGTTAACAGGAATTTGCGGTAGCAAACTTGAGATAAATAAATATCTACCTTCTATTATGGCACATCCACCATTTAACTCATTGAGTGCCAGCCACTTTTGGAGAACGGACGCTCCCAGTGCCAGAGTTTCAGAGCGTTTTCAGTGATTTCTCGAGGCCCACAGAATATTGTGTGATATTACTATGTAAACACCGAACACTCAAAAAGAACAAGGAGACTCTATTGTATCATCAGCAAAAAAAAGTTTATTGATACCATTTTCCGTTCTTTAGTTATCAGCCGGAGAAGATAGGTCAAAAACAGCAAATACAGGCATTTCTATCTAGAAGCTGAGATATTCAGCCTTTTGTGAAATGCAGCATTTCAAGCACATTCACTGACTCTAGCTAATATTTTCTGATGTAGTGACGTGGTGTAGTTGTGTGCTGCCCTGGGTGCCCCACCCCCCTCTCCCCCCCTCAGCTACAAACTCCTCCCCACACTAGTAACACACAGCCTCACGCACCCAGCGTCTATTTTCGGAGTGCTTTTTGTGCGCCGCCTCCCAGGCAGCGCGACAAGGAAATGCCAAGCCGGACTGCAGGGAAAGGGTTGGCACTTCGGCGTCGGGTGCTGCCTTTCTGGCGGCTAATCGTGTGAAGAAACTATGCAGACAGACAGACAGAGGCAGAGGAGCTCAGTTGTGTGCGCGGATTGACTGCTGTTGCCAGGCACCGTCAGTTGCAGCCAGAGCAATCTACATGGCTCTGGGCTGCAGCATGAGCGCTTTCTCTTTGATCAGGGCAGGCCCGGCGCCACGAGGGGGCCTAAGGGGGCTTAGCCCCCTCAGTTCAATTTTCGGCCCCCTCACTTGAAAAAAATAAAAATAAAAAATAATTTTTTTAAGAATAGTTAATCTATAAAGGCCAGTTAGGCAATGTTTGTACCTGACATGTTTAGGCTGCTGTTTCTGCAGTCTTCATCAAATTTGATCAGTTTAAGTTGATGTAGGCTACCCCCTGTAAACATAGCTCTGTTGTTTCAGAATTGGCAGGGAAGCGCTATTTGCTGTGCTTTGGTTGTCACAAGGTGTCAGAGATGTAGCTATTTATTAAATTTGAACTATGAACCCTTGAACCTCTATTAATGCCTTAATCTGCTGCTGTGAAATAAATGTTTTATTTGATTTTGAATAGTAGTCTTTCTTGTGTTGTTATTGCGCTTTTCAGAGGTTATTATGGTTAAAAAGTCCAGAAATAGGCATAGCGGGTATATAACCTATGTTTTACGCTATAAAAATATCATATAAAAAAAAAAAAAATCGGGAAAAAAAAAAAAAATCAGCCCCCTCGCCAGTTATAACAGCCCCCTCAGTCATTTCATCCTGGCGCCGGCCCTGGATCAGGGGGCTTTTTCAGGCTATATTTCGGACATTTCTCTAATCTGGAGAGCACTGTCGCCACCTAATGAGTCCGTAAAATAGGTTATACAGCTTCAATAGCTACAATATTTGTACAGGACATACATAAGGCTTTGATCCACGTCCCACCGTCAAAAAAGGCAATTGACGAACATACTCGTCCTTGGCACTCTACGTTACTAAACGAAATGACGAACATACTCGTCCATGGCACTCAATGAGTTAAAAACAATGATACCTCTTACAAAATGGCTGATTGCACAAAATTAAACCCATGTGCAAAACTCATATATATATATTTTTTTTTAATGAAATTTTAGATATTGCCCAATCACTGCTCACAGTTTCCTCCCTACAGCCCACATAGTGGAACCCTAATCATGTTTGTGTAAATAAACTAACACTGAAGCTTACTGTTTGTGTGTTACTCACCTTTAACTTGCAGGTTGACTCTTTTGAATGTGGTTTGGTAATGTCTTACACCTGAGACTCTCTCCACTCCACAGCTGTAGACACCAGAGTCTGCAGGGGTCAACTTACTGATGGACAGGCTGAAGTCTTTGGTGTTCTCTGATGTTGGAGATAACATTTCTCCACAGATAGATGTAGGGGTTTGTTTACAGACAAACCTGCTGACACTGGACTTAAAGTCCTCTAATGGATTACATGTGATGGTGGTTGTATCTCCTATATTGGCAGGTTGAATTAATTCCTTTTGGCAGCCATCTTCACCTGCTGTAAATCAAAGAGAAAAGTAGACAGAAGTGTAAATTACTGTAACCACATTGTAATACTGTGTTAACACACCTGTGTTAACCTTTTATTTAGCCTTTTATTTATTTTAACTATAGGCATGTAACATTTAACATGCTACTTGTGTTGTTTCTTGTCAATGTTCTTATTTGTATGTCTATATGCTGCAACTCAATTTGCCCTTTGGGACACTAATAAACTTGAACTTGAACTTGAACATAATGAACATCTAGCTAATGTATAATGTTTGCTTTATAGCAAAATGACTCATGACTTAACATTAACATTGTACTGTTTGTGGGATTTGGAACATAGCAACATAGTTTGCTTGTATGATACCTGAGTTAATGAATATATTTGTTATAAATAAAGTATAATGTGATGTCTGGATGTGTCGTGTAAAGCTCTACGGGTTAGGCATGATGTGACATCAAATCAATCACAATTTAATTAATAAGCAGTGTGCGTGCGTGTGTGTGTGTGTGTGTGTGTGTGTGTTTGTGTTTTACATCTGAGCATGATGTAAAAGCACCACATATATGTATATATATATACATATACATGTATATCTTATAGAGATTTTCATTGTGTATACAGTACATTAAATCCTAATACACTGGAATAAGGACACTGCAACATACAGTAAAGTGTTTCCAAAAACAAACAAAAACACATAACTGATTGACTCTGTCACTGATGCAGCTCAGTGAGACTGGATCATGAATGGACTTACTTGGATTAAAAAGTGAACGTCTCTTACCTTTTTCTATCTTCAGCTCCACAGCGGTTTGTTTCCCTCCTGACATACACCTGTAGATCCCTTCATCATCTTTAGTAAGGTTGCTGATGGCCACTATGAGGTTTATCTCTTTAGTATCATAGAACAGAGAAAATCTGCCTCTGTTTTCCCACATATTCTCCTTCATAGTACTGACTTTGGTGTTGCAGGGAGCTTTGCAAAATTGTGCATCATTGAGTTGATTTGTGCTGCCTGAGCAGTTGAAAGTGACCCATCCTCCTAGGCAGGCCTTCACTTCGGGCGGGTCTGCCTCACAGCCTGTCAGTCAGTGAAGAGAGAGACATGTGAAGACAGTGAAGACAGACAGTGAAGACAGAAGACATGTGAAGACAGTGAAGACAGTCAGTGAAGACAGAAGACATGGATCTGAGTGCAGATTGTGATAAAACACTAGCTGCAAGGCTCTGAGTTAACATTATCAATTAAACTTATTTTTTCTGTTTCTATAAACGATTAATTGATCATAAACTTTCTGACTGGATCTATCAAATAATGACAGACTTTATGGATTTATTAATTGATTTTTTTAATCTGTTAACTGATCATAGACTTGTTGGATTATATTAGTTGATGATATAGGTTTGGTATCTATCAGTGGATCATGGACTTTGTGACAGGCAGCAGACAGTATGAGGATGTGTCACAGGGCAGAAAACTCCTATTGTTTTGATTTACCTATTTTGGATTTTGGATTTATTTCTTATTATTAGATGTGCTTTTTATTTAATTAGTAGAAGTGCTCTTTATTTAATTATTAGATGTGTTTTGGTTTAAGTGTGTTCATTACTTTTTGCAATATTTTGATTTGTATGTGGAGTGGTGTGGTGTGTTTTTGGGGAGTTTTCGCCTTGACTAATGACGTTTTGCCTGGACTAATCAATTGAGATCACAGACACCTGGAGCAGGGGCAATTGACTGTGGGGAGCCAATGGGCGAGCAGGACGGGGAAACACTTCTCTCTTATCAGGGTGCAGAGACGGAGAGAATGGAGAGCTAGCCGGAGAAAGACAGCAGAGCACACACTGAGGGGAAGCGGCGGAGAGGGGAGCAGCTGACGGCCATGCCTGTAGGCAAGGTAAGGTGTGGGCAACTGAGCCCGTTGCGGCTTGGGCCCCTCTCTCTCTGCAGCGTACCTATGGGCGTACTGTAGAGGACTGACGGGGGATGGGAGAGAGGGGGGGGGATGCCCAAACATTGCCCCACCAACGTCGCTGTAGTCTCGCTAGCCAGCCTCTCTTCCCTTCCGTCAGAGAGTCTGGCGCCGTGGAAACAGGCAACGGGGATCAGCCCTCCCCTGCTCTAAAGCTGCTCTCCCATTCGAGCGGCTGTTCCGGTGGCAGCAGGATATCCGCTCCCCCGCTTGCAAGCTCTGTCACGCTCTGTTCATTGGCTCCGACCATGTGAATCAGAGCGGCTTCCGCTCCCATGTGTGTCGCTGTAATGCTCCCGCCGAACGCTAACTTGCTAGCGTAGAAAGCTAACGGCAGAAACCTACAGGCTAACTCGTTGCTACACGCTGAAAATGGCAAGTTTTGAAGAAAATTTGGATTGTGCAATAAAGAAGGCCTGCTCGGCACTTTCGGTGGATGGTTGTAAAGATATCAAGAGAATATGTTTAGAACATTTGCTGTCTAACAGTGACTTTATGCCTGTGAGCTCTCCTCCTCCTGTGTAAATGTTCCGCCGACACAAGTTCCACCCCGAAACTATTTTCCAAGGGCAAGACGAGGATGATTGGTTTACCCAAACACAATCCCACAATGGAAACCTGCGGCGCCAGACTCTCTTGACAGAACTACTTTGTCTCCATTGGCAACTACCGTACACATCTGACCAAACCAAAATGACATGTGGGGTACCCCAAGGATCAATTTTAGGTCCTGTCCTGTTTAACCTTTATATGCTCTCTCTGGGCCTAATTATGCAAAAAAACAAAATAGCTTATCATAGCTATGCAGATGACACCCAACTCTACATAGCCCTCTCATCGGATGACTATGCCCCCATAGAGACACTGTGTCAGTGCCTTGCGCAAATTAATGATTGGATGTGCCAGAATTTTCTCCAACTTAATAAAGACAAAACAGAGATAATTGTCTTCGGCAAAAAAGAAGATAGGCTCAAAGTTACTGCTCACCTCGAATCCCTATCTTTGAAGCCAAAGGACCAGGTAAAAAATCTTGGCATTATTATTGACTCTGATCTAAATTTCAACTCCCACATCAAGCTTATAAGAAAATCTGCCTTCTATCATCTAAAAAATATAGCAAGGATTAGAGGCTACATGTCCAAACAAGATCTTGAAAAACTAATTCATGCTTTCATTTCTAGCAGGCTAGACTACTGCAACAGTCTTTTCAATGGTCTTCCCAAAAAAGCTATTAAACAACTACAGCTCATTCAGAATGCGGCTGCTAGAGTTCTAACAAGAACCAAGAAAGCTGAACACATTACACCAGTTCTCAAATCCCTGCATTGGCTGCCAGTAAATCTTAGAATAGACTTTAAAATTCTGCTAATAGTTTACAAATCTCTCAACGGGTCAGGCCCACACTACATCTCTGAAATGCTTCTACACTATGAACCATCCAGATCCCTGAGATCTTCAGTCACTGGTCTACTAATTGTCCCGAGGACCAAATCAAAACATGGTGAAGCCGCGTTCTCCCACTATGCCTCTCATAACTGGAACAAACTCCCTGAACACATTAGATCTGCCCCTACTCTGCCTATTTTTAAATCCAAGCTAAAGACCTTTATGTTTACTCTTGCTTTTAACTGCTACTAAACTACTGCCTCTCTCGGCCTGTAATTTAAAAAAAGATTCCTGTACATTTCCAACAAATGGACTGTACATGTAATAATAATACTGAAGAGTGCCTTGTAACTTATTTAAAACAGAAATAATGTTTCATGTTTGTTAATTTGAGTATATATTTTAACTAAAACTGTCGGCTGTGTTTTTTATGTGTTTTTTTATATGTGCATTGCTTTGCTGCTTGTTTTTTCGATTATTTTTTGTAAAGCACCTTGAATTGCCTTGTGTATGAAAGGTGCTATATAAATAAAATTTGACTTGACTTGACTTGACAGAAGGGAAGAGAGGCTGGCTAGCGAGACTAACGTCGCTGAGACCCACAGGCGGGGTGAGGCTCCCCGGGCTCGCCGATGGGCCGTTCCCCTCCGGAGGACAGTGGCTGACACACTATCTAACGGCCTGATTGTCGTTACTGGGAAAGGCTGGAGCCTCTTGTCCCAGCCTGTCCTTTCTCTTTTAAAGGCCGCCTCTGAGGGAGCGGACGGCGGCGGAGCGGAGAGGGAGCCAGAGCGCTGTGGGTCAACGGATCGCCTGAACGCTGGTGCGGTCCTGTGGGCGGCTGGTCGGACCCCGCCCGGACGTGGAGGACACGTCGGCCTGGCTGGACCAAACCGAGCGGCTGCTGCTCGGGATTCGATTGCGACTTTTTTAGCCTATTTAGCAATTATTTTAATCTTAATTGATTTTATTTGTACATTTTTATCCCAGTTGGAAATTCCCCCGTTTTTATACCGTTTTATATTTTAACCAATAAATGGTATTTATATTTGGGAAAAGCTGCTTCTGTCTCTGTCCTTGGGTATTTTAGACTGCTCTCCCTTGTGCCGAACCTCCATTGTATATTTGGGTCTATTATAGGGATGCACCGATATGAAAATTTTGGCCGATAACCGATATTAACATTGCTGTTATGGCCGATAACCGATATTTACCGATGTCGATATTATCTGTATAAAACCACATTTTTATGATCATCACATATTGTACATACTGAAAAACACATGTTAACACTGAATTTGAAAAAGTTATGCATTTCTTTATTTGCAAAGCCTTTGGTAAAGCCCATAAATCATAGATTTACTGCATTATTTCATATCAATGTGAAGAATTTGGCTGATAATGATAACCGATATTAACATTGCAACATCTGACCGATACCGATATGACCGATATGTTAAAAAATGACCAACATCGGCCGATACCGATATGACTGCCGATATATCGTGCATCCCTAGTCTATTAGAGTTCCTAGGCTCTAGCCAAAAAAACCTAGGTGGCGTTGTCAGCAAACACCACTAAACCATGCCACAGATGGACCTCATCACTGGTGCATCTGCACTGCACCTCCCACCTGTCAATCAAACTGAGCATTCACACCAAACAGGCTTTTTTCAAATTTGTGAGGTGAGATTACAAAGTCAATGCAAACATGAGAGCAGATGACATTGTGTGAATGAAGCAACATTTCACGGTGGGAATGATGCGAAATTTGCTATTTGCTCCAGTTGAAAATGTTCTACTTGAGCTAATAATTCACACTGTCAAACTCGACAAGCCAGTATCTTTGGAGTACAAAGATAATTTTGATATCACCAGAAAGCTTACGTTCTCCTATTTCCAACAGTGTATAAACTCAAAATGGTTTGAGTTGGTTTATATTTGCTGTTGTTAACATTTCCAGCAGCAACAGAAGAGTAGTTAACATGAGCAGTGAGCAGCCACCATGACTGAAGACAAACAGAACAGACCCTGAGTGATGTTCATGACCAACACAAAACACATTCTCTGTGCTGTAGGCCTACTATCACTGCTGTTTCTGAACTCAAGTTATATCAACAATGCAGTATCCATGGTTACAGAATTACATTATCAGTTCTCACTTTTGACCACTTCCATCTTCACTGAAAACACAGGCAGACTAGACTGCTTCACTTTTGGTACATTCAGTATGTGTGTGTGTGTATGTGTATATATATATATTCACACACACACACACACACACACACACACACACACACACACACACACACACACACACGCATATATATATATATATATATATACACACAGTATATACTGTATGTATACATATATGTGTGTGTGTGTTTGTGTGATTCAGGCAAAACAGTGTAGCTCAGTAATAATGATCAGACTAGTTTCTGATAGAAGTCATTGGGCTGTAATAATCTGTTTACCTGCCATCAATGAGAGCATGAGGATGAGAAGGTTCCTCATCTTGTTGTGTTGGATGCTGAGATCTTCAGTCAGACTCCTGAACTCTGTTCCAGCAGCTGGTTGCTTCAGGTCTCTCAGGTTGGAGGGTCTCTACTCTACTGTCTGTCTGCGCAGCTTAGTTCCTCATTTTATGCTTTAGATCAGCTACAAACTAACACCTCCTCCCCTACAGTATTTCTGTCTTTCCGTTTTCTCTCTTACAGGAATCATATACTACGCTTTTTCTTATCTTGCTTCTGTATGGGCGTCACAGTAAAGAGGTTAAGGGAGAGAGAGAGAGAGAAAGCAAAATCCACATTTGGGGTATAGGAAACACACGACTAATAATGTAAATGAGATTACAATGAATCATTGACGGCCTTTAAAGGCAGGAAACCCACTATCTCCTCTTCACAAATGGATGCAGACTCTTCATTATAATAAATCATGCTCAGCAGCTCAGAAGACATTGCAGAGTTTAATAAACACGCAAAGAACTGTGTAAAGAAATGGGAAACTGTCATATAACACCATGCTTCAAAGAAACGAAAAGAAGAAGATTATAATAAATAAATGGTGACCAGTGGACAGGTTGTTTCTGCAGCTTCTCACAACAAACTGAGTGGTTGAGGAGAATAAACTGATGGAAGCAAAAGGGGAATTTGAAATTGGGGATTTCCCCTCCTCCAACTAGAGGGCAGCGTCTCTACATCTGGATGTGTGGATGGATGGGTTAAAAAATGATTTAACACCAAAGGTTATTAAAGGAGATTTGGTGCTGATGACGACTGTACTGATGACGACTGTTGTTGAGCTGTTGAATATTAGTGTCTGTCACCATGAACCAGCAGAGCTGTATGAAGCCAACAGGACATGACAGCAGGTACTTTACCACCCACAGGACAAAACCACAGGAAGCTGCTTCAACTGGTGAACACACAATTCTCATCTAGCTTCTAATCTGCTGTCAGATCAGAGGGAGAAGTTTGCATTTACAGAACTTAGATGAAGTAATAGCCTACACAATATTTTCATACTGTTTTACTGATATATCACAATAGTGATTCAACCTATATATCTGGGTAGTTAGCAGTGTTGGGGTAACACATTACAAAGTAACACATTACTGTAATGAGTAGTGTAGTAAGGCATTACACTCCCTAAATCCAGTAATCACATTACAGTTACTATTTAAACACTTATTACATTCCTTGCATTCCAACAGTTCTTCAATTAGCTGCAGGATCAGGTTTGAATCTGCAGGATTATGGGGGGAAAAACACCAAACGTGCGGTGCTTTTTCATGCACTCGATTACACAACACAACTAGATTGGATGGGCTGGAGGGACGGGGAGGAGTGAGGTCTTGTGTATGCCCTTATTAGGATAGGGATGTGTGCTGATACAACCCGATCTCCCAAAAAATTGTAAAATAGCAACGTTTGTGGACAAACGTTGGTATTTTACAATGTCGGCTAAGAAATTGTAAAATGGGAACGTATGCGTCTACAGCGGTGGGCGTGGTTTGGGCGTGTTTTACGGAGATTTTCTGTTTCTAACCCCTCCCCCTACTCTAATCCTAACCATAAAATCTCAGAACGTTACTATTTTACAATTTTCGAGCCAAAATTGTAAAATAGCAACGTTGGTCCATATCGTTGGTATTATACAATTTTCTGTGAGACTTTGTTGGCTGATATGGGCGTAAGGTTTCATGTTTTATTGTTAACTGGCAATTAGGTGACAATGCATCTCAGGCGATGCTGCAGAGTAACACAAAAGTAATGTAACGAGTAGTGTAATGAATTACTTTCTCCAGGGAGTAATTAAGTAAAGTAAGGCATTACTTTTTTTTAAGTAATGTGTAATGTGTAATATTACTTTTTTGAGTAACGACCCCCAACACTGGTAGTTAGCATGAGCAGCAAAAGCCACTGTGGCTGAACAGAGGGGGAAAAGTCTGAGGCAACGCAATTTTATTTATAGATAGTTTCATGCACAGAGGCAGATTCAAGATGCTTTACAGAGAAAAGTTAAAAACAACAATGCAATACAATACCAACACAATACAATGCAATACAATGCAATACACTACTACACTACACTACACTACACTACACTACAATACAATACAATACAGTATGAGTAACAATTTAATAAAGCGAAAATATACAAATTATTTAAAATAATGATGGGAAGACTGAGAAGAGTAAGGTTTTCAGCCTGGATTTAAAACCTGCAATAGGGGCGTGTCTAAGACTATCAGGCAGGTTGTTCCAGTGCTATCCTCCTGCATAATGACTAAAAGCCACCTCTCTGTGTTTGGAGTTTGCTCTGGTCACGACTAGCTGTCCTCTACCCTGGGATCTAAGTGCTCAAGCATATCGCTCATATATTTAGGACCAGCTCCATGTAGAGATTTAAAAGTATAAGTCATACAACTTTAAACTAGATTCTGTGACTTACTGGCAACTTGAAACCATGCTTATCATCATGCAGCATCAAAAGAAAAAAGAATACAAGGTTTTTCTACTAGGATGATACTGCATGACAGATTACTAGGGGTGTCACAATATATCGTCCCACGAAATTTCGCGATAGTAAAACGTCACGATATGTATCGTTGAGATGAAATCTCATATCGCGATTTTTTTTTTTTATATATAATTTTTTTTTTAAATACAGAAACGTCTTTGTTTGTTGAAGTTCAATGTGTGGAAAGTAGTTCAGTTGAACAAGTCTCTGAAGAGACACATGAGAAGTTATACAGGAGAGAAACCATTCAATTGAGTTTCTGGCAAAACTGTTTACTTGACAGGAAAAACTGAAAATGCATAAAAAATAGACTAAGAAAAGTCTTGTTGTTTGAGTTTGAAGAAAAACTGAAGATGCATAATGAGAATTTATACTGCTGAGAAACCTTTTAGTTCAAAGTAAATCTAAGTGACGGTGTAACTCATTCTATTTCAAGATAAGCCTTATCTCCAATCTCATGTTTTTTCTAGTTGTTATTGTAATAACAATTTCCCACAACAGCATGTTTTGTATTTGTGCATTTCAAATAAAATACTACTTTTCCAGTCATATATTGTCATTATTCAATTTAAAAAATATATTGTTAAAATCGTATCGTATCGTATCGTTATCGTGAACCCAGTATCGTGATACGTATCGTATCGTGAACTGAGTGTATCGTGACACCCCTACAGATTACTGCAACCGCTAAAACCAATATGTGACAGAGAAACAATACTCAAAAGGGGGAGATGTAAAATAGCAAAAGCTATAATCTAGTGCAATGCATCTTTTCTCTTCGGAGATTAATGTTTTTTTGTACGTTGTCCCTGAAATAAACTTCAAAAAAAAAAAGGAATGTGCCTTTTGCAGTGGTTCAGAAATAAACGTTCACAAAGCCAGTGGCATTCAGTGCTTTTTAATATCATATTATCAATAAAAGTCATACTTTGCAAGGAATAAAATAGGACAATGTACAAATGTGTTCAGTAAAAAAGTAATATATTGTAATGACATGTAATACATAATAATATAATATATATATATATTTTTGGCCTCTAACTGACACAAATAAACTAACATTTCACACATTTTAGAGAGAGGAGTAAGCTGGCTAAATAGAGCAGAGATCTAATAGAAATATCTGGTGAAAGATAATAAATTATATCACCACGCTGAATACTGGAATAACAATGATGATTTTTTTTCTTTTTTTGAGAATGAAATGTCTTGAGAGTACAGACCAGCATGTGAGTTTTTGAAAGCCAGAAGTCTCAGCTGCTGGTGAAGTGATCATTCAGTCATTAATATTGATCAGCCTGATCAATCCCTGATATATTAGTCATGTTGTGCTACAGGAGAGTGAAAATCCTATTGCCTCTTTAAATCATCTCAATTAAATGACCTAATGGTTCATATTCAAAGAGTAGACTGAAATCACTAGTGCACCAAATCAGCTGAGCCAGAGTTGACTCTCATGTCAATATATTACTAGACAGAGCTGAGGCGAGCCTGTCCAAAATGCCTCCAATGCTGCAGGAATAACCTACAGAACAACGGCTGCAAGAATGCTGAATTGTAGCTTAAATGATGTCTCTGTTATATGAGCACAAAACATCTGAGTCTCAAAGAAAGTGCATCATTTTGTGAATCCAGCTCAGAATTATTTACAATGAACTTTAAAGTTCAACGAGACACAACATCTCATCCTGAAGTCTGTGCTAGTTTTAATTAGAAAAATGATGAATGAAAACAATGACCACATTTACACCTGGCATTCAAATGTGTTTTCAGTGATCAGATTGTAATCGGATATAGGATGGATTGTGATGTGATTGGCCAGACCACCTCCGGAGGTGGTCAGGGACACATTGTGACCACATTGAACATTGAAGTTGAAGTACAAATGTGTTCTCAATCCACATACAACAACAGCCACTGCTGTTTTTCTGCTGCTCTACGGAGCTTGCCTGATGCTATCGCAATCGGCTCTCAATGTGGACACTGGAGACACATATTAATTGACCCCATTTACACCGGCATTAAAATGTGTTTCGGGTGATCAGATTTCAATCTGATAGTGCTTGACCACATTAACCTGATTACATTTACACTTGGTATTAATATGTGTCTCCAGTGTCTACATTGAGATCCGATTGCGATTGCATCAGGCAACCTCCATAACGTAGAGAAATCTGATAGTGGTCAAGCACTATCAGATTGCAATCTGATCACCCAAAACACATTTCCATGCCAGGTGTAATGGAGTCAATGAGAACAGCACGACCATTGAAATCTCAGCCATAAGACAAGACTTGGTTCAGGTTGAGAAATTAAGTCAATCTTTGCTCAGTTATTGTGGCAGGTTGACTGTGGAATAGAGAGGATCCTCACAAGGTCCAGATGGGTGATTGACAGTGGAGTGGGCGGGGCTTTGGTTGCTCCTCGCAGCAGAATACACACAGTCAGGGGAGCTGGTGTTGTGAGTGGGCGTGGCTCCAGGGCTGTTTGGGAGGGTGACGTTGGAGTAGAGGGGAGGGGCAGTGGGAAAGCCTGCGAGGACGTAAACCGAAGGAAGCGCAGAATACACACAGTCAGGGGAGCTGGTGTTGTGAGTGGGCGTGGCTCCAGGGCCGTTTGGGAGGGTGACGTTGGAGTAGAGGGGAGGGGCAGAGGGGTTTGTGGGAAAGCCTGCGAGGACGTAAACCGAAGGAAGCGCAGTTCCTGAGTCTGGCTGTTGGGGGCGCTCCTGTATCTCATCATAGACATGAAGGGTCTGCAGGGAAGAAGGAAAGATACAAGTGTGAATAGTGTTTAGTGCAAAATCCAATCCAATCCAAACAAAATGCATTATCCATATGAATCCTACTGTACTGTAGTATGTATGAAATAAAACCTGACTTGATATTTGATGGCCGTTTTAACTTGAAGTATCACAAGTGCAAATGTTATGCAAATTATGCTGTAACCCAAACACTGGGTCATCTATCATGATGTTGGTGTGACTGGTTAATGAATCTAATATTGCTTAATTTGAGCAATGAACACGCACAAAATGTGTAGAGAAAATGACATGTTAGTTGTTGGACTGTATGTCAGCCTGCTGACTCCCAACTCGTACCAGAGTGGTGCTTTGTCACACACCCTGTGTGTTTGATGGAACACACCACAGGTGGACTGTTAAAAAGCTGCACCAAAGGTCAACTGTGCTGTCGTGCTTGTCGTCCAGAAGGAGTTGGGAAGAGAGGAGCCTCTCTCTGCCTAGTTTTTGGCTTAGGGGCTTAGGGCTTGAAGATACATAACCTTAAGCCCACCACCATATCCAGACCCTAACCCTAAGACCACCTACCCAATGACTAACCCTAAGACTACCTACCCAATGACTAAGACCACCTACACAATGACTAACCCTAAGACTACCTACACAATGACTAACCCTAAGACTAGCTACCCAATGACTAACCCTAAGACCACCTACCCAATGACTAACCCTAAGACCACCTACACAATGACTAACCCTAAGACTACCTACCCAATGACTAACCCTAAGACTACCTACCCAATGACTAACCGTAAGACCACCTACCCAATGACTAACCCTAAGACTAGCTACCCAATGACTAACACTAAGACTAGCTACCCAATGACTAACCCTAAGACTAGCTACCTAATGACTAACCCTAAGACTACCTACCCAATGACTAACCCTAAGACCACCTACCTAATGACTAACCCTAAGACTACCTACCCAATGACTAACCGTAAGACCACCTACCCAATGACTAACCCTAAGACCACCTACCCAATGACTAACCCTAAGACTACCTACCCAATGACTAACCCTAAGACCACCTACCTAATGACTAACCCTAAGACTACCTACCCAATGACTAACCGTAAGACCACCTACACAATGACTAACCCTAAGACCACTAGGGCTGTTGAAACGAATTTTGATATTCGAATATTATTCGAATTTAATAATTATGAACGAAATTCGATTATTATTATTTTTTTAAAACGAATATTTTAATTTTTATTTATTTAAAAAAAAAATTTTTTTTTTTTTTTTTTTTTTAGAACACTAGAACAGTGACAAGTTCTGACAACATACTTGAAGAAAAGAGTGTTAACTGAAGTTGACTGTTGAAGCTGCTATACTGATGTAAACCTACCTGTAGCTCTTAAAATGTATGTTCATTCATTGTTAACTGAAGTTGACTGTTGAAGCTGCTATACTGAATGTAAACCTGTAGCTCTTAAGTGCAATACGTGACTGATTTTTTTTTGTTCATGGCTCATTGTTGTTTTGGCAAAGTTTACTTATTTGTTTATTGATAAGGAGCTCAAACAAAGGCTGTGTCTTTTTTATTATCAATTATTTCATTTTAGCATTTCAGACAGCACCAATACATCACTGATGAATATTAACTAAGCTCTGGTTATCTGACCTATTTTCTAATGCAATGAATGTATGTACATTGTACAAGGAACATGTTTTCTTAAATAAACATCATTGCTGGACTATTTGTGATAAGCCTAATATTATTTTGAATATTCATCCACCATTCACTTTTCCATCTACATTTGGTAAAATGCTTAGAAAAAGTTTTACTTGGTCAAACCCAAAGATTCAGCTATATTTAGAATCAGAACATAACATAAGAGAAGACAACAATTCACTCAGACCAAAAAAAAAATTTTTTTTTTTTTTTTTAATTCAATTAAAAATTAATTAAAATATTCGAATATAATTCGAATATTAAAATGTATAAAGCACTGAAATTCGAATTTGATTATAGAGGGAGATTGACAGCCCTAAAGACCACCTACCCAATGACTAACCCTAAGACCACCTACCCAATGACTAACCTGTCAGGATCGGTGTCAGACATGGGGATCTATTCGCGGGTAGTTGGGGGTCACGGGAAACTTGGTAGGTCTTGAGAAGCTGGGGTGTTGTGGAACTTGATGGCTAAGGCTGCACAGTTCGAGGTTTGGGAACGGTCGCAGAGAGATTGCAGAAGTTGCTGGTTGCAGAAGTTGCAGGTTGCAGACGTTGCAGAGATTGGCATGATCCTTGATGTGAATTTATGAATCACTCGCGAGAGCCTGCAGGAACAGGCCCTTATAGATGTGAATATGACATCACCTGTGTTATGACATCACCGGCGAAAGGCATGAAAGACGCCTATGAATCATGACATCATCAGTGATCGATGACATCATAGTAGGAATGACGACGTCAAAGTAGGAATGATGACGTCATCCTAACAGTACCCTCCCCTCAACGGACGTCACCTGGCGTCCAATGAGGCCATCAAGGATGGCATCTGGGAGACAAAAAATCCGTAGGTTCTGGTGGAGGTGCTCTTCCGCAGGTGGTTAGACGCAGGTGGTTAGGCCCCAAAGGGGGTGTAGGAGAGTGAGGTGCTCTTCAGCAGGTGGTTAGATGCAGGTGGTCAGACCCCCAAAGGGGGTGTAGGACAGTGGAGGTGCTCCTCCCTAATACAGGATATCGAAGCCATAGATGGACCGATACGTAGACAGAACTTCCACCGGGTCCGGTGGATCCTCTGGGGCCGGCCATCCCCCGGGGCACGATCCAAACACGGGAGGCTGGAGACCATCAAAAGGGTCAAATGCCGCCGTCTCCGAAGGCAGAGCCGCAGGGGGATCTGACACAGCGAGGCCTGCCCTCCCGACCTGTAGTTTGGGGAGGTCACCCACCGTCTCCTCCTTTAAACGCCTCTTATTTCTTCTTGCTCTTGACCGAGGGCTGACGACACTACGGGAACCTCCCAGCATGAAGCTGGAACCTACGTGTGGGTCAACGACAGGAATTGGCTGCTGCTGGGGTACGGGTTCAGACTCGGCGAGGGGAAGGTCCACAGGTTGTGCCTCAGGTACGGGTTCAGACTCGGCGAGGGGCAGGTCCACAGGTTGTGCCTCAGGTTGTGCCTCAGGGCCAGCAGACTCGGAGGCCCCCTGCGGGGGGACGGAGCCGATCTGCAGGCAGCGATTGAACTTCCCAATGAGACGATCGACAGTCCTCTCCAACTCGTTAACCCTCTCGGAGACACACTGCCACTCCTGGGTCCTGTAGGGAACGCTACCCAACCGTACAGATTCTTCGGCTGGACACGTAGAGTCTTGATCCACTGAGAGTACCACGGGCCGGCGAGCGGTGGGACCACTTACTGGACGCCGGGAGCAGGAGGAGAGGTAATGCCCGGCTCGACCACAGTACAGGCAGCTCCGGGTGTCCAAACGGCGCTGCCTCTCCTCTGGTGTGATGCGAACCCTGCCGGTCAGATCACGGTACAGATGGCTGCTGGGGCTCAAATGTGGGTGCCCCTGCTCTGGAATGACGCGAACTCCCCCCCAGAATATGCCCTTAGCAGCTGGGGGCGGCCGAGAGGCAGAGCTAGAAGCCATGGCCACTGTGGACGGGGGAGTAGCAGGTCTGGAAACCTCCGGAACGGCGGTGCGCTCGAAAGCTGGGGCAGGAGGGGCAGAAGGCTGCGGAATGGCACCCTGGGGGCCTAGCCCGTCGAGACGATCTAGCCGGCCAATCAAGAGGGCGTGCCGATCAGCGGCTTCGGAAGCCAGAGCCTGGATTGCTTTTTCCTGGTGGGCAATCAGGCGTCTTGACTCGAGTGCGAGGTCTTGCAGAGGCTGCGGGGTGACACCATGGGGGCCTAGCCCTTCGAGACGATCTAGCCGGCCAATCAAGAGGGCGTACCGATCCTCGGCCTTGGAAGCCACAGCCTGGATTGCTTCCTCCTGGTGGGCAATCAGGTGCTTAAGTATGATCTGGAAGTCTCCGAACGTGATAGGACGAGTGGAGACATCAGGATGAGTGAAGGTATCAGGATGAGTGGAGATATCCAGCTGACCGCCTGGTGGGTCAGCTGAGGCCTCTTTGATCGGTGGAAATCTATCCGCTAAATCCGTTTCCGAGTGATTCATACTGTCAGGATCGGTGTCAGACATGGGGATCTATTCGCGGGTAGTTGGGGGTCACGGGAAACTTGGTAGGTCTTGAGAAGCTGGGGTGTTGTGGAACTTGATGGCTAAGGCTGCACAGTTCGAGGTTTGGGAACGGTCGCAGAGAGATTGCAGAAGTTGCTGGTTGCAGAAGTTGCAGGTTGCAGACGTTGCAGAGATTGGTATGATCCTTGATGTGAATTTATGAATCACTCGCGAGAGCCTGCAGGAACAGGCCCTTATAGATGTGAATATGACATCACCTGTGTTATGACATCACCGGCGAAAGGCATGAAAGACGCCTATGAATCATGACATCATCAGTGATCGATGACATCATAGTAGGAATGACGACGTCAAAGTAGGAATGATGACGTCATCCTAACAACCCTAAGACCACCTACACAATGACTAACCCTAAGACCACCTACCCAATGACTAACCCTAAGCCCACCTACCCAATGACTAACCCTAAGATTAGCTACCCAATGACTAACCCTAACCCTAAGAGCACCTACCCAATGACTAACCCTAAGACTAGCTACCCAATGCTACCCCTATAAGACCATCAATGCCTAAACCCAACCTGTGGAGTCCCAGGGTGTAATGTGACCACTGTGTGACCCCATGCTGTTTTTTTTCCGACCGTGGCACGTTCCATAATACGCCCAACGACACAACGTTACTGGGGTGTGTCTGTGGAGCACGTTACCACAAATGCACAACTACCGGGGCTCGTTACCACAAATGCACAAGGTACCGGGGCTCGTTACCACAAATGCAACTACCGGGGCTCGTTACCTCAAATGCACAAGGTACCGGGGCTCGTTACCACAAATGCACAACTACCGGGGCTCGTTACCTCAAATGCACAAGGTACCGGGGCTCGTTACCACAAATGCACAACTACCGGGGCTCGTTACCTCAAATGCACAAGGTACCGGGGCTCGTTACCTCAAATGCACAAGGTACTGGGGCTCGTTACCTCAAATGCACAAGGTACCGGGGGCTCCTTACCTCAAATGCACAACTACCGGGGCTCGTTACCTCAAATGCACAAGGTACCGGGGCTCGTTACCTCAAATGCACAAGGTACCGGGGCTCGTTACCTCAAATGCACAAGGTACTGGGGCTCGTTACCTCAAATGCACAAGGCGCGTGACAAAATGAGGCTCTGGTACAAGTTTGGAGTGAGAACGTGTTGGTAATGTTATATTGTAAGTTACATAATGATTGAACATATATGGGCTGCACATATATAACCATACATTCAGATGGGCTATAGACTGTTAGGACTAGGACTAGGGCCAATTTACAATGTTTATGTTGTCAAGTTGAAACAGTATGTAGTATGTTTGGTTTATATATGATGATATGTAACATAATATAACAACATTTCTCTGGTAGGAGCGTATTAATATATACTAACCTCTCTGTTTCCAACAGCTGTATTTCTTGAAGGCACACGTCCTGAGAAGCAGCACACATGAGAGAGGGAGAGAGGGAGAGTGAGAGAGGGAGAGAGTGAGAGAGAGGGAGAGAGAGAGGGAGAGGGAGAGAGAGGGAGAGAGAGAGGGAGAGGGAGGGAAGCAGAAGAAATGCATCAAAATGAAGGAAAGAGAGTGGATTCATTTCATTAATCTTTCATCAAATTATAACACAGCTGTCTCTCTATAACCCAGGAGTTCTCAGCCTGGGGGTCTGGACTCTGGACACCCCAGAGGGACAAAATCATTCTGAGTTGAAAGATGATTTATGGGATAGGAAAACATACACAGATCTATATACACATTTGACTTGAGACTCCAGCAAAGCTGACTGTGGTCACACTTAACTTGCAGGAAATGCAGGATTGAAAAACTGTAAAATGATTGTTAGTTTTCTGAATCACTTCTCAGCCTGCTCACTCCCATAAAAACAGATGGCATGACATCATGATTTAATTAATCTATGGCATTTTTAGTGGTCAAAGTGATGATGAAATCTCTTACGTTTGCAGACGAGGACCAGAGTGAGCAGAAGCAGCAGCACCACCACACAGACAGACACAATTATGATCAGAGTTCTCTGCGAGTTGTCTGCAAGAAGAAACCACACACACACACACACACACACACACACACACACACACACACACACACACACACACACACACACACACACACACACACACACACACACACACACACACACACACACACAGTGTTGAGTAGAGACTAGCTTACTATATACAGCAACCAAATCCACCTTATCACACTACAATCACACCATAAGAATGTTGGTTTCAAAAATAATGAATGAATTAATTAATTAATTCATTAATTAATTCATTAAATATTGGGTGAGATAACAACCTTGAAGTAAGCTGCAAACATGGTTTCTTACCAGGACTGTCATCTTGTTTGGTTGAAGACCCTGGAGATGTAGCAGCTGGGACTGTGTTGGATGCTGATGAGGTGAGAGAGTGGGTTGTTGATGTTGGCTTGGTTGGTTTGGTTGGTTTGGTTGGTTTGGTTGGTTTGGTTGGCTTGGTTGGTTTGGTTGGTTTGGTTGGTTTGGTTGGTTTGGTTGGTTTGGTTGGCTTGGTTGGTTTGGTTGGTTTGGTTGGCTTGGTTGGTTTGGTTGGTTTGGTTGGCTTGGTTGGTTTGGTTGGTTTGGTTGGTTTGGTTGGCTTGGTTGGTTTGGTTGTTGTTGGTTTGGTTGTTTGTTTGGTTGTAGTTGGTTTGGTTGTTGTTGGTTTGGTTGTAGTTGGTCTGGTTGGTCCTACTGAAAGCAAACAGTTAAAGGCACATGTGAGTTGTACATGTGGGTATAACAAAGTTCAAATCCAAAATGAGAGAGCAACAGATAAAACATATTAGAGGATTAAGGTACAGACTTATTGTAACAAGGTGACAGAGAATATCTTCTTCATGCCATACAGTAATGTCATATTTTCCCGCACTTTTTGTCTTTAATAGTTTTTCTCCAACATAGTGTCTTCGCCCATAATATCAGATGTGATGAATGTGAATGCACAGGTGTCACACACGCACACGCACACACGCATGCGCTCACACACACACACACACACACACACGCACACGCACGCGCACGCACGCACACACACAGTGGCGGACTGCATAATCGGGCACGTCGGGCAAATGCCCGGTGGCCTGGCCTGGCCTGGCCTGCCAACTTTTTTTTTTTTTTTTTGCAGGCCAGGCCAGGCCACTCACTGAACAGCAGGCCAGGCGCCGCCTACTGGTTTACTAGTGGTTTTATTACTTTATTCAGGTTTAAAGTGGGTGCATCTCATTGTAAAATTGGACTTGGCCCAAATTGGGCTTCAAACAACCCAAATCGGGCTTCAAACAGCCCAAATCTGGCTTTAAACGACCCAAATCTGGCTTCAAACAGCCCAAATTGGGCTTCAAACAGCCCAAATTGAGCTTCAAATGCCCCAAATTTTTCGCCCTTCGGACGCCGGCACGCACGTCGGCCCGTATCGGCCTGGCCTGCTTGGTATCTAATGCCCGGCCTGAATTATGATCCCAGTCCGCCCCTGCACACACACACACACACACACACACACACACACACACACACACACACACACACACACACACACACACACACACACACACACACAGAGAGAGAGAGGGAGAGACAAGGAGAGAGAGAGAGAGAGAGACACACACACACACACACACACACACACACACACAGAGAGAGAGAGAGAGAGAGAGAGAGAGCAGAACCAAACACTAACTGGGTTTCCATCCAAATGTATCGCATAATTCAAGCGAATTTTGTGAAAATCCGCAAAATAAAATGCGAATTTATGCATGTTTCCATTCAGTTTTGTTTAGCGAGTTTTGGGAGTCGGCAGGTTGAGCAGTCGGTGGCGCTTCTCGTCAGGAGGAGGTGTAACGTGCCTGTGTGCCTGTTAAGAGATCTCTATCAGCGGAGACCTGCTTTGATTGAGTCATCACCCGGTGATGGTGATGATCACCGTCCTCATCGTCGTAAAGTCGCCTTCAAAGCATGATGTTAGATTATAACGAACTAGTTGTGTGGCTTAGCCTTCCCAAATGTTGAGGGTCGTTTTTTAGAATTTAATACATAGAATTGCGAACGTTACATTCAATTTCATTCAGACTGCCTGGCGCTAATCGCCACCATTCCCCCTGGAGTAGCATGAAGCGGAAGTGAAGTCACATCTGGTACGTCATCGTTAATTCGCAAAATCTGTTTCCATTGCAAAAGTTTGCATCTTCCTACTGTCGATACGCTGATAAATCCACCCCCTCCAAGCGTAAAAACATTTATGCGATATTTCGACCTTTATTCGAATTTCTGGTGTTTCCATTCAAGTTTATATTCGCATTTTGGGTAAATGCGAATATCCAGAGGTGGATGGAAACCCAGTTAGTGAAACCACAACCTGGTTTTGTTTACACACATAGTTAACAGGAATGTGTGGTAGCAAACTTGAGAGAAATAAAGATCTATCTTCTATTATGACACATCCACCATTTAAACAAAACTGACAAAATGGATGATTGCAGAAAATTAAACTCATGTGCAAAACTCACATTTTCATTTTTTTAAATGAAATATCAGATATTGCCCAATCACTGCTCACAGTTTCCTCCCTACAGCCCACATAGTCGAAGCCTAATCATGTTTGTGTAAATAAACTAACACTGAAGCTTACATTTTTGTATGTGTGTTACTCACCTTTAACTTTCAGGTTGACTCTTCTGAAAGTGGTACGGTAATGTCTTCCTTTGTCTATCAGTTCCACTCCACAGCTGTAGACACCAGAGTCTTTACGGGTCAACTCACTGATGGACAGGCTGAAGACGTCTCTGGTGTTCACTGATGTTGGGGGTAACATTTCTCCACAGATAGATGTAGGGGTTTGTTTACAGACAAACCTGCTGACACTGAACCTAAAGTCCTCTAATGGATTACATGTGATGGTGGTTGTATCTCCTATATTGGCAGTTTGCATTAATTCCTTTTGGCAGCCATCTTCACCTGGTGTAAATCAAAGAGAACAGTAGACAGAAGTGTAAATTACTGTAACCACATTGTAATACTGTGTTAACACAATGAAAATCTAGCTAATGTATAATGTTTGCTTTATAGCAAAATGACTCATGACTTAACATGGATTGTACTGTTTGTGGGATTTGGAACATAGCAACATAGTTTGCTTGTATGATACCTGAGTTAATGAATATACTTGTTATAAACAAACTATAATGTGACGTCTGGATGTGTCGTGTAAAGCTCTATGCAAACTCAAAGCTCTTCACTCTGTCACTAATCTCTCCAGACAGACTTCCGACTTGCATCGAAATAACATTAGCGTCATAGTTAGAGAAAATATATATACGCCCCTTCCCCCCAGATTGCTCTGTCACTGATGCAGCTCAGTGAGAGTGGATCATGAATGGACGTGGATTAAAAAATGAAGCTCTCTTACCATCCTCTATGTCCAGTTCCACTTTGGTTGTTATCCGTCCTGATGTACAGATGATGTAGGCATCGTCATCACCTTTAGTAAGGTCTCTGATGGTCACCATGAGGTTTCTCTCTTTAGTATCATGGAACAGAGAAAATCTGCCTTTGCTTTCCCTCATATTGTTACTCACAGTCCATACGGTGCAGGAACGGATGCCTTTTTCGCAAAATTGTACTTTGGTTGGATTTCTTCTGGCATTTGCTGCACCTGTGCAGTTGAAACTGAGCCATCCTCCTGGGCAGCCCTTCACTTTAAACTCATCCTCGTCACAGCCTGTCAGTGAGTGAAAGAGAGAAGATGTGGATCTGAGTGCAGATTGTGATAAAAAAATAAAAAAATACCAGAGCTGCTGCAAGGCTCTGAATTAGCACTCTATCAATGAAACATATTTCTTCTGTATCAATCAACTATTAATTCATAATAGACTTTCTGGATCTATAAATTAATGACATACTTTATGGATTTATCAATGCATTTTTAAAATATATTAATATATATATATATATATATATATATATATATATATATATGTATATATATTTATAAAACGGCTCTCTCAAATCAAGCAATCTGATTGGTTCACAGCCATTGTATAATTCCAGTAACCGAGTTCAATAACCCATGGCCATGGGTTATTGGTTGCCATGGCAACTCTCTTACTAAGAGAGTAATAATAAGGCTTACCTCAAATGACAACGTAGAAAAAAAAATGGCGGAGACAGCTGTCAGATCCTTGTGAATCGATCTTCGCTTATAACTTTACTAATACTTCGCAGAAAATGATGTTTTGTACAAGAATAGATGCGGGCTAATGTCTTCTTTGCAAAAGAAAGGCTGTTAACCCCGCATTTAACTCCGCATTTAACCCCGTAACGTTAGTTGGTGTCAGCTTTGCAGAGAGCATTCAGCTTCTCAACAAGCGCTGAGAATGCAGCGCTGCGGCTCGAGCTGCCTGTCGGGGTTTCCAGAAAAATCTCAGCTACTCAGCAAGCGCCAGGATTGGCCAATGTCAACTTCAGTCTCCAGAACGATCCAATCAAATCACCCGCATGTTCTTGTGGTCCCGCCTTACAGTAGTGTTTCAACTGACTCTATCAGAATGACATGCCAGTCGGAGTCGGACTTCTAGTATTATTATTATTATTATTATATTATCATACTTGGAAACCGTTTTATAAAAGCAATATAGCACTCGAGCAGCGTGTGTTGTGGAATATATCCCGCTGATAAACTGTTATCCCGCTCGGCCTGCGGCCTCGTGGGATAACAGTTTATCAGCGGGATATATTCACCACAACACACTTGCTCTCGTGATATATTGCTTAAATATACGCAGTATATATATACTGTATGTATGTATACATTGTGTGTGTGTGTGTGTGTGTGTGTGTGTGTGTGTGTGTGTGTGTGTGTG
Organism: Poromitra crassiceps; assembly: GCF_964638095.1. Classification (NCBI taxonomy): domain Eukaryota; kingdom Metazoa; phylum Chordata; class Actinopteri; order Beryciformes; family Melamphaidae; genus Poromitra; species Poromitra crassiceps. Next base: position 6,355,114 of record NC_139650.1, read on the forward strand.
TGTGTGTGTGTGTGTGTGTGTGATTCAGGCAAAACAGTGTAGCTCAGTAATAATGATCAGATGAGTGTCTGATAAAAGTCATTGGGCTGTAATAATCTGTTTACCTGCCATCAATGAGAGCATGAGGATGAGAAGGTTCCTCATCTTGTTGTGTTGGATGCTGAGATCTTCAGTCAGATTCCTGAACTCTGTTCCAGCAGCTGGTTGCTTCAGGTCTCTCAGGTTGGAGGGTCTCTGCTCTACTGTCTGTCTGCACAGCTTAGTTCCTCATTTTATGCTTTAGATCAGCTACAAACTAACACCTCCTCCCCTACAGTATTTCTGTCTTTCCGTTTTCCTTCTCTTACAGTAATCATATACTTCCTCTTTTTTTCTACCTTGCTTCTGTATGGGCATCACAGTAAAGAGGTTAAGGGAGAGAGAGAAAGCAAAATCCACATTTGGGGTATAGGAAACATGACTAATAATGTAAATGAGATCACAATGAATCATTGACGGCCTTTAAAGGCAGGAAACCCACTATCTCCTCTTCACAAATGGATGCAGACTCTTCATTATAATAAATCATGCTCAGCAGCTCAGAAGACCTTGCAGAGTTTAATAAACACGCAAAGAACTGTGTAAAGAAATGGGAAACTGTCATATAACACCATGCTTCAAAGAAACGAAAAGAAGAAGATTATAATAAATAAATGGTGACCAGTGGACAGGTTGTTTCTGCAGCTTCTCACAACAAACTGAGTGGTTGAGGAGAATAAACTGATGGAAGCAAAAGGGGAATTTGAAATTGGGGATTTCCCCTCCTCCAACAAGAGGGCAGCGTCTCTACATCTGGATGTGATGTGTGGATGGATGGGTTAAAAATGAATTTACACCAAAGGTTATTAAAGGAGATTTATTTAAAAGATGGTGCTGATGACGACTGTACTGATGACGACTGTTGTTGAGCGGTTGAATATTAGTGTCTGTCACCATCAACCAGCAGAGCTATATGAAGCCAACAGGACATGACAGCAGGTACTTTACCACCCACAGGACAAAACCACAGGAAACTGCTTCAACTGGTGAACAACCATCTCTCATCTAGCTTCTAATCGGCTGTCAGATCAGAGGGAGAAGCTTACATTTACAGTTATTAGATTAGATGAAGTAATACACATTATTGTCTGTCTGTTTTACTACCCAGATATATCACAATAGTGATTCACCCTATATAACTGCAGTTAACATGAGCAGTGATAGCCACAAAGACAGAGATCAGAGATCAACTCAAACTGCAGCAACAGAGAATACAAGCTCCGCCCACACTGTTTGATTGACAGCTGCCTGTCACAAAGTCCATGATCTATTGATAGATCCAATGATCCATAATGATCACTGGTTCAAATCCCATGACCGGCTGGGAGAACACCCAGGCGGAGCAGTGGATGATTGTACTGGACAGAAGATTTGGGATTAATTCATGAATGATTTCATATTTTGAAAGCACCTGAATTTGAATTTAAGGGTGAAGTTAATGAAGTGAAATTCCTTGCAGCTTTTGCTTACAGTATCTGTATCTATTGTGTTATTATCAATGCTGAATATCAATTAATTAATGTTAAATGAACCTTCCAGCTGGTAACCAAAACATAAATGTGTTTGATTTGGTGAACTGTGTTTTATTTGATTCATAATGTTTTATTTATAATGTCTTGAGTCGAGACAAACTCTCTTATGCCAGCATCAGACAATATTATCATACAATATTTGTGTCTTTCACAATGGGTATGGTCACCATGTCTGACTAGTCAATATTACTGCCATACATTTGTGAGTGACGTGTCTTGGCTGTGAGACCAATACTATTGGCCCATTTCCTCCGCTGGTATCAGCGCGGCCACGCCCAGCTCGTCTTGCCTTTTTGTCTCATTCCACCGATCAAAAACGTGGACAGCCCGGGTTGAGTCGGGGTTGAGTCGTGCTAGTTTTGGTCCCTGCTCTGTTGAGGTTCCAGGACTGTGGACCCGGTACCATACGGTGACGTGACAACACTGCAGACGACTAGTCTCTTAGAACAGACGAGTTGGCTTCCGCAATTTTCAAATGCTTCCACCATACCGTCTGTACTTCGTGGGGGAGAATCATGCACCAACCGGAATGGGAAGCAGAAAGGCGGGTCTTCCGCTCATTAGTCCAATCAGAATCCAATATGCCGGCAGAAAGGCGGGTCTTCCGCTCATTAGTCCAATCAGAATCCAATATGCCGCATTCGCGTGTCGTGATTGGTCGGATTCCGTAGAACTTCCTTCCAGTCTGAAGGTTTTTTTTCCCAACTTCCTTGTGCATGTTCTGGGGGTGTAACGTACAGACTGTATATAGCTGCATTCGCCGGATGTAGATGATACAGTCTGTTTTAAGAGACTAGCAGACGACTGATTGGTCAGGCAGAATCGTGTTTACTGTAGGCATCTACTGTCAATGCTGCATACCAGTTTAGTGGGGCTTACCTTCTCTTCTGTAGTGTTATTTCCATCAGTCTTTTGTGTTGCTGCCTTCGGCTCTGGTGAAATAAAATCGATATCCTTACTCAGCTTTAACATGATGGCGGTGGTTTTCAATTGTTTTGAGAGAGAAAAAGTCTGCTGCTCAGGAAGCCCTTTGTAGTTGTGTGCTGCGTCGGCTCCGCTAGGCCGCAGGCGGGGGTTTAGCGAAGCCGCGGTCTTGCCTGGTGAGAGGCCGCCGGGGTAGAGGCTTCACTTCTCCCTGTAGTGCGTCCCCCCGTCCCTCGCGCAGCGCATGCATGTGAGTTTGAGTAACAACAAAGTGATATCCATTCTCCTGGCCGATTGTCACATTTGCCCATGTACACTGTAGGTCATTTAGAGGCACCAGTATTTCATAAACAGTTTAAAAGTTCTGTGTATGGATTTAATTTTAACATTATACATTATAGCCTACTTCGGCTATGGGCGGAGGGCAGATATGCGGACGATATGACGACCAGGTGTGGGCGGAGGCGAGTAAACTTGCTATGGAAGCAGAGTCTATATCAAGTAGAGACGAGTAAGACCAGATCGAGTAGAGCTGTACTGTGCTGTTATATGTGGTGGAAATGAGCCATACAAGTCTGACACCAACCAGGGCTGTGGTGGGCTGCGCAGATCTTCCGTATATAGACGGTTTTCACCAGAGTGCAACCCCACCACAGCACTTCCTTTTTCTCAGCATTCGGCAAACTGCAGAAATATTCACTCGACATCGTTACTTTTGTTTTCACCGCTCAGCTGTATAGACGGTTTTCACGGAATGGTCAGTCCTGCACTTGAATGTTTTTTTTCTTTTATGTCCATATCAAACACTGCAACAGGAAGTGAGCGGGGGTTCAATTTAGAATGTTTTTGTTGTCAAGTTAAAACCGTCTATATGATCTTTCAACACAGTCTCACAGAAAATTGTATAATACCAACGTTTTGGACCAACGTTGCTATTTTACAATTTCGGCTCGAAAATTGTAAAATAGTAACGTTCTGAGATTTTAGGGTTAGGATTAGAGTAGGGGGAGGGGTTAGAAACAGAAAATCTCCGTAAACCACGCCCAAACCACGCCCACCGCTGTAGACACATACGTTACCATTTTACAATTTCTTAGCCGAAATTGTAAAATAGCAACGTTTGTCCACAAACGTTGCTATTTTACAATTTTTTTGGAGATCGGGTTGGATCTTTGTGTGCAACACGTGACATAGGAGAAGGCCAGGATTGGGGGGGAGTTTTTGTTTCCCCCCGTTTTGGGCATGGTTTCTGAATGATCACCCGCTCTCCACAGTGTCTCTATTCCAAGCGTGTCATACACCCTCGGAATGACCCACACCATAACATCATCATCTGTGCATCATGTTTACATGTACACAGTTGGGGTGAGGCACAAGGGGGTTCGTGGGTTTGGGGTTAGGCAAAGGTCAATGACGCCTTGGGGTTGGGGCTATTCACCTTATGTAGCCACGCCCATTTGACCCGGTTCTGTGGCCGTCCTACGACTTCCGGCTAAAAATAATAATAAAATAAAATAAAAAATGGCTGCGCTGCTCCAATATCATCTAACTCTGAATTAACTAATAATTTAGCCAATTGTATGTAACATACCAAATAAAAGCAAACGGCAATGTCTAAGAATGCAACGCCATGTAACTGGCTCGTTAAGACTCGCATTCCATTTTTTTATAATATTTTTATTGCGAGGCGGAGTACAGTCCACATTGGTGCATGGTCAAGTGAACATATTTTTACAGAGAACAATATTACAGGTTAGAGTGTAGTTATCTTTTCTCCCCCCCCCTTTTTTTTTATAACACACAAGGCTGAACAAACATAATAAAATAAACAAAACAAAAAAACAAAAACAAGGCGAAACAAACAAACAAAAACAAAAAATCACACACTCACACTCCGAATTTACAATGTGATGAGGGTACTTGCAAAAAAAAATAAGTATATGTATGTATATATACACATATTGTGCATTGGGTCCTGCACAAGAGGAGATCAACCAAGCGAATCACCCACCACCCTTGACTTCGTCGAGGTAGGCCAGAAACGGCTCCCAGACGACTAGAAATCTCCCGAGTGAGTTGGTCCGCAGGTACCTGAGTCTCTCCATCCGTATAACAGAGGTCATGTCCGCCAGCCACAGCTGGAAAGAGGGTGGAGAAGGGGACTTCCACTCCTGCAAAATGAGTTTCTTGGCAACGACTGTTCCCTGCGTCAGAGATCCAAAGTCCAAAGAGGACTCCGAGCAGCCAAAAATGGCAAGTTCTGCCTAAAAAAAAAAGACTCGCATTCCAGGGAATTACGTTAACGTCTGCCTCGGAGGAGAGAAAACTATCCGAAGCTTTCTTTGTTGGAGTCCAGGTATGTTTTACAAGAAAGTGCTCGTCATTGTCGAGGATAACGTTATCTGACCTGGCTAACAGTGAATACTTGCTTGCTTGCTGTGTACCGGCTCAAAGTAGTAGGCTACGTTATTTATTTTACCCCCTTCACTGTCCACTCCAAAAACAACTCTTTTATTTTGCGCCGTGACCGCCGGAAGTGTTAGGTGGACCCGGAAGAATTTGGTCCACTGTAAGGTCTGAACATAAGGTGAATAGGCACTATAGGACTCATTGGGGTGGGGCTTAGGGTTTGGATATGGGTTACCATGCAGGAAGAAGTAGTCCTCCTCCATGGCGAGGACCGGTGGTTTGCGAAGCCCTCAGCCGCCGTGCTGGAGGATTGTGAGGTAGCTCAAAAACAGCCTCCAGTCCTCGTTTCCCCCGAATTCTCTGGCTGCTTTCCAAGAAATCAAGGTCACGTGACTAGCATCACCATGGCCAGGGTGATGCATAAGTGTTAGCACGCGCGTTAGCATCCGACACACAAGGTGCAGGACAAAGCTGCAGTATTTGATGCACTCGGCCCTCGAGATCGCCCCCGTGAGGCATTTGTGTCAGTCTGATCCCGCCATTAGAAGTGACATTTCATGGAATTGAATGCAGAACTATTCTGTTCCCTGTCATTCCAAAATTCAGATCCAGTTCTGTTTCCTTTACAACTGGGTGACATCCACACTCACACCCCAATCCAGGAACTCAACTGAAATCTTCTGTGCATTCTTAACTAAATTCATGAATGGCCCCGACTAGGGCTGGGCGATATGGCCTCTAAAGAATATCGCGATATTTTTTGGCTATATCGCGATACACGATATATATCTCGATATTTTTGAAATCTCTCATAAATGCTCAATTTAACCCTTCAGGGTTCATACACATTTTGACCAATGGATTTCCATGACTTTTCCATAAGTTCTTAACCTGTATTTTATGCACACCTAGGGTAAAAAAGAAGAAAGGGCAGATGTAGTGAGCAAAGATGGATGATTTAATATTTCATAGCTCTGACCTAAGCAAATCTGACATCACTGTGAACACAAACAACACTTCTGATATAATATGATTGTTTTAGTAAAGTGTATCACTCAATAGTCAATACAAAAAATAATGGCTTTTATAGAACCGAAAGCCTAGCTGCTTAGTCTGCAGATAAAACATAAAATTTTTAATTTAGACTCTTATTGGCATGACGGCAACATGCTGTCTGAATTTTGTGGGGCCAGTTCTATAGTGAGGCATGGAAAGCCTCACTATACGCCATCATATCTGTGTCGTTTCACTTTTGACTGAAAAATGATGCCTGTAGTCTAGATTAAAGAAAATACACGTATGTGATGTTCACTTGCGCATTCGTTTTCCTTAATAGATCATGACTGCTCCGCAGCTAGCTATGTTAGCTTGCATGTAACGTTAGCGTTAGTTCCTTTTGGAGACACAAACCCTGGACGTTTCATTTTGAGTAGGCTAATGCATGAGGTTCTCTATGGTTTACAGCAGCTCTGGGAGTATGAAATGCTTTAAATGCGCGGGTTTTGGTCGCGCTTGTGGAGCGCTGCCCTGCAACTAGGTAGCCTAACCAGCTAGCTAACGTTAGCCCCGTTAGCCATCATCACAACAGCTAACGTTAATGCCAAAACAAATCCGCTGCCTCCTCCCCACGTTTGGTTTAGCATAACGCCAGCTCAGACTTTCCCCTAATCTCAGAAACCTTGCGGAACATGTATTGCAAATTGCAATAGTGGTTGTTTTGTTATAATTTGAAACTGTCAACAGCCACACTGGGGGCGGCCATGTTTCGCCAGTCTATGGTGCGGACGCGTGATTTCGAATCGCACATAGGTTAAGGACGGGTGTGTCTGACGCGGTTTGACGCGTTTGACGTATCCATGTGATTCCCCCTCCTTTTTGAGTGTGACAGAGCTCTCCCTTGAGAGAGAGAGCTGACAAGAGGAAACGTGAAGCGAGTCATGCCGGCGGCTTAAGTTATAAACAATGCGTGACAATTATACTCGAATGTTTGCGATATAGTCATTTCTACATCTCACGTGGCACAAGCCGCGATACATCGAGTATATTCGATATATCGCCCAGCCCTAGCCCCGACCCTGATGGGACAGATCCTATACGCATGTATGAATCTGAAGCAGGCTGCTGTTCAAAAAGTGTTGCTCAGCTGTCCTTCCCTGCATAAATACAAGTTATAAATCATAATAATAATAATAATAATAAAGAAGTTGAGAGGGAGCATCCTGTAGTGTGCGGCTAACAGAAAGCCCTCACATTGACCCCAGCACACTCCATCAGATTGTGTGGATTGTGTTGAAACCCGCAGTTTAAAAGCCCTCTTTCACAGCTAATAACACAGATCATTCTTCCTGACTATCCTCTCTGGGTATCTTGGCACTGCTGTTGTATTGGGAGGGACACCCGCGCCCCGTTTCGCAGAACGCTAATGGTTTTTGGCCGATGCCGTGGGTTTGATGCCGTGGGTTTGGAGCTGGATAACGAACGCCCTGCGCTCCAAGTGAAACATGGAACAATGGCCGAGTGTTGTGTTGATGGCTTATGAGTGTGTTTAGCGATCGGCGCGGCCGCCAGCCGATCTGGAAAGAAAACACAGATAAGATGGAGATTTTACTGTTAGGGCTCTTAGAACAGAGTAGCCTACATGCGTACACAGGCACGCACACACACACACACACACGCGCGCGCGCGCACACACACACACACACACGTGCACACGCACACACTCACACACGCACGCATACACACGCGCGCGCACACACACACACACACACACACACACACACACACACACACACACACACACACACGTGTACACACACACAGCTGGTTGCTGTTTCTAAAGACTCTGGCATTGATTTAATATTGGAGACCTGCTGGTGAGAAGAACATTAAGAAGAGACAACTTCAAACTAAATCTCTTATTAGTTTGCACACAGTGGAAAGACAAGCAATATTTTGTTTGGGGTTTGTTCAATACTTTTTGTAAACTGGAGTCATTTTTGCTTTTAATGTTGAAATGGAAATCTTTTATCTGACAACTAAATGCAGTTTCATTCCAAAACAAGATATCCACCTTTTGAAGAAAGTGAGCTCCTACTTCTGAAGCTAACACAGCTAAGTAGCTAATGTAGCATTGTTTGAAGGTGAGTGAGTCATTTAATTCTTAGGAGGACATTGGTCAGCAATAACCTCACTATTGGCCTTATTCTAAATAAGACAATATTGCTATGAAGCTGTTTACATAAACCACAGTGCGTAAGCTGAGCTGAGGTTTGACCATTTTACTTCCCCAAAAGGTTTCCATAGTAATGATGCAATCACTGAGCTTAAAAAAAGTATCAAAACACCTCCTACTGTCACAATGTTGCTTATATAGAACTATTGGTAACACTTGAGGGCGGATATGACGACTGACATGACACTGTCATAACCATAACATGACCGACACCCGTCATGAACATGAAGGAGGAGTTATGAATGTTTAGGACTGATGTCATTAAGTGTAAATTATGTCTTTGTTAATGCAATGTTGACATTGTTTGAGATGTCTTCGTTATGACAACTTGACATAACCAAGACAACATAGCATGTCATAAGCATGTCACATAGCAGGCATTAAGAGCAATTACACTTTCAAATGAGTTTATAACGGTGTCATTAATATTTTTCCTGACCTCAACTACAGTGGTACAATTTGAACCTTTCATTCAGATATCATCACATGTCATTATTACACTGTCAAATGAGTTTATAACTGTGTTATGACTGTTGTCCTTGACCTCAACAGTGGTACAATTTGAACGTTTCATTAAGATGTCATTACGTGTAATTACACTGTCTTGTTAATGTCAAGCTGTCATAACAAAGACATCTCAAAAACAATGTCAACATTGCACAATGACATAATTTACAGTCAACATTCATAAAGCCCCCTTCATGTTCATGACAGGTGTTATGTCACGGTTATGACAGTGTCATATGCACCCTCAAGTAAAGTGCTACTGAACTATTTCATCCATGTTCCATGTATACATGTTAAACTCTGATTAACACAACAAAAGAGAATCAGTGGAGTCACAGACTGTGACATTGTTGAAGGTGCAAATAGACAAACCTGTGAGCACGGTGACAGTTTCAGCCTCAGCCCAACATTGTTGGGACTTATCTTTTCTGCTGTCATTTATGTTTTTCCTCTGTTTTTTTTGTTGTTGTTGCAAATGCTGGAGGGCATCGTCAAATGCGCTGAACACAGATCGCCACTTGAACCGTCTGTTCGAGTCCCAGTTGGGTTAAGATGTCTCCAGTCTAAAAAGCCCTTTGATAATCAGACTCAAATCAGAATAGCCTACTCCACATGCTAAGTGCAAAAGTGCTGAAATGTATAGGTGACAGTTCCAAAATGCTCACTACGGACAGGTTCAAAAGAATGTAATGGTATGAAAAAGGTAGGCCATTATTGCGCTGGGCCTGGTGTGTTGGAGAGGCTAAGCACTTTACTGTGAGGGTGATGGATGGGGGTTGATGTTAGCCTGCAGTTAGGGGAGTTCCACTCTGTTTACTTAGGGATCTAAAAGCCTGTCAGAGCCGCTGGCTACAGGACGACCGCCTGCAGATTCCACTGTGTAAACTGTCAAACACATGTATCCCGCCCACCGCTCTAAACCCACCCCGCTGATTGGCCCACAGCGAGAGCAATTACCTCCTAATTGGCCGCTAATCTGACACGTCCTTTCACAAAAGTATAGTCCTTCGAGTTGATCCTTATCAAAGCTGCATTTGATAAGCGCACTTTGGAGAAACATTTTGACGTGAATACGGTGATCCAGGTTTGTGTTTTCATTCATTCGCTAACTGACGCCGTTAATCTTCATAGCCGCTCTTATCGGGTTTGAATGACTCTTGTGATACGGACAGAATGAAGAAGATAACACACTGTAAACACAATCATCACTAATGGTGGGAAATGTGCCTCCGTTTATGCCACGCTTTTGAAATCTGTGAAAAGTGAAGGCCTTTTTGGAGGTAATGAAGTGTTTTTACTCCCTCTGTGAAAGCATTCCTCTCTCCTCTCCATTCCTTTGGCAGAAGCACTCGATGAGGAGACTCGTTTACATAAACTATGAGACCTTTTCATTAAATAAAACATAATCTCTTCAAGAAACACAGAGATTGTCTGACCTACTGTACACCGATGCCAAAAGCTGACGTTTACCACTGGTGTTTTGCATCCTGAAACCTTTTCGGTAACACGTTATAATAACGTTCAGTCGTAAGTCATTTATAAGCCTTTAGTTAATGATGATGATTTACAAAACATGAATATACATTTATAGAGGATTAATAAATGTTATGTTAACATATCACAAATGTGTTGTAAGTCATCTATAAACCTTTAGTAAATGAAGTGTTCCTCACCTGTTGTAAATGATGTGTAAATAATTTACAAGTAATTTACAAGGCTTTCTGCATCCCCTAATCTAAAGTGTAAACCATTCATGACACATACATGTGTTACATACAAGGGGGTAGCTCTGTTTGTCAAAATTGAAGCCAATATAAAGTGTTACCACATCTCATATCAAACTCTGTATAGCTGTTGGAAATATCTGCATGGGGGGTCACATTGTCTACATTTGACCAGCTGTCTAATAATAATAAACTAAAGTACAACATACACCAATACATGTTTTCCTTTCTTTAATGAGTGTTCAATAAGCATGTTGCCAGGCAACAAATGAGACTTCATTTCCAAAACATCACTCAAGTACATTACAATACAGAGTACAATCAATATCTCTCAAATCAACATTATTTTGGGAACCAAGGAGCTAAACTACCTGCTATTCTTTAAAACGCATCATAATGTTTGATGATGCAATGTTGTCTCGTTCTGAAATGAAACAAGACAGCCAGTAAAGCTGTGGTTTGGCCACTGAACTTCCCCAAAAGATTTCCTAGAAGTCATGACGCAAACGCTGGAGCTTAAAAAAGATCACAACGCCTCCTTAATGTCACAACTCTGTAAGACAGAAGGCTCTGCTCTGAGCCAAATATCTGCAGAACCAAGCTGCTGCTGCTGCTGCTGCTGCTCAGGTCGTCTGTGAGACGTTTCATGAGAAATGATAGATAATGTCTTTAATCTTTTTGTAATCTTTTTCTCAACGTCGGAAAAGCTCAACAAACATGACCGATCGAACATAATAAAAGTCTATAGGGAAAGCATTGGTAATCTTCAAGATAAATACATAACCTAGACAAACATTGGAACTGGGCTGGCGAGATAGAATTGAGTCTTAATGTCCTACTGCTTCCAGCCCATCTGATACTGTGAAACCCAAGCTCAGAGTCAGTGATACAGAAAAACGCTGCTACCCAATTTTGGTCAAAACGTTGCTATGCTGGTTTAACCCACAGGGCCGTTCTGACACTTGCATAGAAAACAATCTGCTATAATGGTTCTACTCCAGCTCCAGCTGCATGCGTCAATACGTCTGTCTGTGTCCTGACTTTGTCCTTTGGTATTTTATACTGCAGAATATCGGATCATATTCGCTTTTCCACAGCCTATAGGTTTCAGGACTCTGGAGTAAACGCTCCATTGTTTCTGAGTAAACCCAAATAAGCGATTTGTGTCAGTGATACATCTCGTTTTTCACTTCCCAAGACAGTCAAACAACACAATGACTGATGCTGTGGGAATCTGTCTGGATTAATGCTTCTTCAGTTCTAACCCAAAAGGCCCGTTGTGATTGTGTATACGACACGACACACAATCACAATGTTAACTTCCTAATCCCAGTCTCTGAGTTTCCAAGACACACGTTGCTGTAAATCCAACTCTGATTGTGTTGTGGAGACTGTGATGAATGCGTTCCTCCGCCATGAAAGGATTATGTGACAATAACGGGACCAGGATACAATATTTTCACATCTTTGTCAGATGAAAAGGTTCCATACCATTTGAGTTTAGACAACTAAGACAACTTTGGTTAAGACTGGCCTTATGGTTAGGCAAATAAAACACACATTGTGCTGATTTCATGAAATTTCAGGATGCCCACATTTCCACTTCCACTTGTTTGTCTTCAGAAAAGGGTTAGGTTCAGGCAAATAAAACAACTTTGGTTAAGGTTAACATATTGGTTACAGTTAAGTTTAAGCAGCTAAAACTTTGGTTAAGGTTAAGCAGCTGACACAATTTGGTTACGGTTAAGGTGTGGTTTTGGTCATGGTCCATCATCCAGCCATCCATCCATCTTCCATCCACCATCTGTCTGTCTGTCTGTCTGTCTGTCTGTCTGTCTGTCTGTCTGACTGTCTGTCTGTCTGTCTGTCTGTCTGTCTGTCTGTATGTCTGTCTGTATGTCTGTCTGTATGTCTGTCTGTCTGTCTGTCTGTCTGTCTGTCTGTCTGTCTGTATGTCTGTCTGTCTGTCTGTCTGTCTGTCTGTCTGTCTGACTGTCTGTCTGTCTGTCTGTCTGTCTGTCTGTCCGTCCGTCCGTCACTCAGTCTGTACAGGACACGTGAGCCTGTGTTTTTGTGAATGAGCAGGCTCTCAGGTTGCGTCGCAGCCTGTGTTTCCAGGTGTTGAGGATTATAAAGCGTGCGGGTCGTGACCTCGTCCTTCACAGCACTGCTCCATCGTCGTGGATGCAGATTATGACACATCCTGGTCTGGACCTGCACCTCAACACCATAGTGACTGTTTTCCACTATTCCAGGTATAGAAGTGTTGAGCATACTTTATTCTTTTTACTTCTATATACTTCTCCCCCTTTTTTTTTTTTTTTTTTTTTTTTTTTTTTTTTTACTTTATCTTTCTATATGGACTTGTCGATTGCTCATCACCCCCCATGCGACCTATGCCTGATTTGTGTGTTATCATGTAGACTTATTGTTTTGTTAGTTTTCTTTTTGTTTTGTTTTGTTTTTGTTTGTTTGTTTTTGTTTTGTCTGTTTGTTTCATTGTTGTTTTAGTTTTCTTTCTGTTTGTGCCTTTGTCAATTTGAGATTGTATAAGAAAAGGTTGTGCTCCAGTCTGCGACTGGTGCATCCCAAAAGAAGAAAAAAAGAGAGAAGAAATACCACTGTTCTGTGTGTACCTTGTATATAACTTTGCAAAATTCCAATCTCAAATAAATATATTATAAAAAAAAAAAAGAAGTGTTGTTGCTGTGCTGACCCTGACCATATTCTGATTATTACCGTGTAAACAGAACTTAACACTGTATGATGCTGACTTTGAATAACTTTGAAACCCATTAAAATAACAATACATGGTGATAATAATAATAATAACTGCATTTTATAGCACAATTCACACATAGAATGCAACTCAAAGTTCTTTACGACAACAACAAAAACGATTCAAACAACTTTAGCAAAAAACAACATTTTCAAGCAAAATCCAAAATAAAGTAAAGGCAAGATAGAATGTGTCTTGTAAAAATGACATTTAAAAGGAAGACAGAAAAATAACAAAATATGTCAGAATATGGCCCAATTAAAAAATGCAACTGCAGTAGAAATGAACGGCAGACTAGACTCACTCATTCAGAAACAAGGACATTGTTTTCACATTGTTGCCTGTGTTCCATCCCTATCTCACCTCAGCGCCTGTGGAGGCTTTAGGGATGGTTACCTCAGGCCCAGAGCCCAGTCGACCATTCACTGACTTAACGTTACAGGTGCTTTGAAAAACAGCCTTGGTTTTGCCATGACGATAATGCAATTTTGACTTTATCTAATGGGTTCTGAAATGGTTCAATAACCAGCGAGGCTGTAGGCTATGTATGTTTCCAAACACATAGAGAAGGTGTAATCTTTCAAATACGATCGGACAGGAACAATTATGTATAGGTTTAAACAGGCTGCAAAATAAAACAAATAAAACAAATAAAATATGACTTGATGAGGTGTTCAATACCCCCCCCCCCCATCTTCCCCCAAGTCAAAGAACTAGAACTACATCAATTCCATAGTATTACTACCAGATGTAATGGAGGTCACAGGACATTGTGCGACATGGAATAAGCAAGATTGTTTTGTCTTTTCTCTTCTTCAAATGATTGATTCTGCAGATTGTTGTCTCATATTTGCAGAACTTTGTTAGAGCCAAGAAGTCTATTTTCTCTTCTGCACACAGTCATCTGAAACCTCAAGACAGGAAATCCTCCACTGATGCTGTCCTCTCTCGATCTCTCTCTCTCTCAAACTCTCTTTGTCTGTCCATCTATAGTACATGTTCCATCTATAGTACATGTTCATCCCAATCTTTCTTATGACCTCTCTCTCTGTCAATTCTATTCAAATAAGCTTTATTGAGATGAATGGAAAAGAAACAATATTGCTGCGGTACTGTATGATTGTATGTCACAATTGCATTATATTGACCTTTAGACGTCCAGCATAGAGATAGCAGCAAAGTAAAAAATAAAACAATACAAGACTTGAAGTGGTACAAATTGGAGAAACAAACAACAAAACTGAGGTAGGTGATATACACATGGTTATACATTATGTTGCTAATACCCATAAAGATAATAAAAAACCTTTACATCCAAAATCAATCAATTAAATCAACAGTTTTATGAGTTACCGAGGCAACAGCAACACCCACAATCTTTTCCTCTTCACAAAACCGGAAAAATAAATCTAAATCAAGGTAGCATTTGTCTTTTATTACCTCCGCCAATGAGCTTATATTTTCAGTTCCGTTTGTTTGTTTGTCTGTCAGATTATGGAAATCTACTGGGCCAATTTTCATGAGACTTGGTGGAAGGGTGTAGCATGGGCCAAAGAAGAACCCATACAATTTTGGAGCAGAATCCAATCAGACTCACGAACAGGTGATGATAGCACAAACCTTGGCGTAGTTCTGTGCTCTCCAAGTGCCCTTCTAGTTTCCATATATTTTGGACATTAATGTTTTTTTTTTTTATTCTGTCTGTCTCATGTCATGTCACACTGTTGATGCAATCTCAGTTTTATGGGTTTGGACATGGATGAAACTAGATGCATCATCTTAGGTCTCCTGATGAGTGCTCTCTTGGCAAGATAGAGAAAGTGGGAACGTGTTTTGTTCCCAAAGGTGAAATCCACCAGTTGAAAGATGGGACACTTGCCCTTACAAAATGAGGGGAAAAAAATGTAATGCAAGTAACCGCAGTGTATTTGTAGTGCATGTGTATTTAGTTGTGTTGTGTGTATTTGCAGTACATGTGTATTTGGTTGTGTTGTGTGCCTTTGCAGTGCATGTGTATTTGGTTGTGTTGTGTGTATTTGCAGTGTATCTGTGTATTTGATTGTGTTGTGTGCATTTGCAGTGCATGCATATTTGCTTATGTTGTGTGTATTTGCAGTGCATGTGTATTTGGTTGTGTTGTGTGTATTTGCAGTGTATCTGTGTATTTTGTTGTGTTGTGTGTATTTGCAGTGCATGCATATTTGGTTGTGTTGTGTGTATTTGCTGTGCATGTGTATGTTGTTGTGTTGTGTGTATTTGCAGTGCATGCGTATTTGGTTGTGTTGTGTGTATTTGCAGTGCATGTGTATTTTGTTGTGTTGTGTGTATTTGCAGTGCATGCAAATTTGGTAGTGTTGTGTGTATTTGCAGTGCATGTGTATTTGGTTGTGTTGTGTGTATTTGCAGTGCATGTGTATTGGTTGTGTTGTGTGTATTTGGAGTGCATGTGTATTTTGTTGTGTTGTGTGTATTTGCAGTGCATGCATATTGGTTGTGTTGTGTGTATTTGCAGTGCATGCATATTGGTTGTGTTGTGTGTATTTGCAGTGCATGTGTATTTAGTTGTGTTGTGTGTATTTGCAGTGCATGTGTATTGGTTGTGTTGTGTGTATTTGGAGTGCATGTGTATTTTGTTGTGTTGTGTGTATTTGCAGTGCATGCATATTGGTTGTGTTGTGTGTATTTGCAGTGCATGCATATTGGTTGTGTTGTGTGTATTTGCAGTGCATGTGTATTTGGTTGTGTTGTGTGCATTTGCAGTGCATGTGTATTTGGTTGTGTTGTGTGTATTTGCAGTGCATGTGTATTTGGTTGTGTTGTGTGTATTTGCAGTGCATGTGTATTTGGTTGTGTTGTGTGCATTTGCAGTGCATGTGTATTTTGTTGTGTTGTGTGTATTTGCAGTGCATGTGTATTTGGTTGTGTTGTGTGCATTTGCAGTGCATGTGTATTTTGTTGTGTTGTGTGTATTTGCAGTGCATGTGTATTTGGTTGTGTTGTGTGCATTTGCAGTGCATGTGTATTTGGTTGTGTTGTGTGTATTTGCAGTGCATGTGTATTTGGTTGTGTTGTGTGCATTTGCAGTGCATGTGTATTTAGTTGTGTTGTGTGTATTTGCAGTGCATGTGTATTTGGTTGTGTTGTGTGCATTTGCAGTGCATGCATATTTGGTTATGTTGTGTGTATTTGCAGTGCATGTGTATTTGGTTGTGTTGTGTGTATTTGCAGTGCATGTGTATTTAGTTGTGTTGTGTGTATTTGCAGTGCATGTGTATTTGGTTGTGTTGTGTGCATTTGCAGTGCATGTGTATTTAGTTGTGTTGTGTGTATTTGCAGTGCATGTGTATTTGGTTGTGTTGTGTGCATTTGCAGTGCATGCATATTTGGTTCTGTTGTGTGTATTTGCAGTGCATGTGTATTTGGTTGTGTTGTGTGTATTTGTAGTGCATGTGTATTTGGTTGTGTTGTGTGCATTTGCAGTGCATGTGTATTTGGTTATGTTGTGTGTATTTGCAGTGCATGTGTATTTGGTTGTGTTGTGTGTATTTGCAGTGCATGTGTATTTGGTTGTGTTGTGTGCATTTGCAGTGCATGTGTATTTGGTTATGTTGTGTGTATTTGCAGTGCATGTGTATTTGGTTGTGTTGTGTGCATTTGCAGTGCATGTGTATTTGGTTGTGTTGTGTGCATTTGTAGTGCATGTGTATTTGGTTGTGTTGTGTGTATTTGCAGTGCATGCATATTTGGTTGTGTTGTGTGCATTTGCAGTGCATGCATATTTGGTTATGTTGTGTGTATTTGCAGTGCATGCATATTTGGTTATGTTGTGTGCATTTGCAGTGCATGCATATTTGGTTGTGTTGTGTTGTGTGTATTTGCAGTGCATGCATATTTGGTTGTGTTGTGTGTATTTGCAGTGCATGTGTATTTGGTTGTGTTGTGTGTATTTGCAGTGCATGTGTATTTAGTTGTGTTGTGTATATTTGTAGTGCATGTGTATTTGGTTGTGCTGTGTGTATTTGCAGTGCATGTGTATTTTGTTGTGTTGTGTGTATTTGCAGTGCATGTGTATTTAGTTGTGTTGTGTGTATTTGCAGTGCATGCAAATTTGGTTGTGTTGTGTGTATTTGCAGTGCATGTGTATTTGGTTGTGTTGTGTGTATTTGCAGTGCATGCATATTTGGTTGTGTTGTGTGTATTTGCAGTGCATGCATATTTGGTTCTGTTGTGTGTATTTGCAGTGTATCTGTGTATTTGATTGTGTTGTGAGTATTTGCAGTGTATCACGTGTTGTCAAATTGATGACGTTTTCTTAATTAGCTTGTGCTTTGTCTATTTGCATGCTTTCCATAATGTTGCAGTGCATTGAGCTCTCTCAGCCACCGTATAGGAATACCCGTTCTGTCTGTTCTAGTTCTATGCCCCTGGCTGGCTCTGTTCTGTCTGTTCTAGTTCTATGCCCCTGGCTGGCTCTGTTCTGTGCTGTCCTGTTCCCATGAGAATGATCTCCAGTTGGGGCAGAAGCCGTTCCCTCTGTAACCCCTCTGCCTTCCCCCAAAGGACCCATCCGCTAACCCGGCCCTGTCAGACTGAAGATGTCTGCCTGAGCGGAGCAGACAGCAGACTGAGGTCAGACCGTGCTGAGAATAACACTGTGTTATGTCACTAAAGAAGTGGGTGGTGGTGAGATGTATAAGAGCATGCAGCTTTGTGACCAGCAGAGGTTTAACACTATGGTGCAGCCACTTCTATAAGTAACAGTGGGTTCCTCTTTCCATCGCTTTCTCTCACCTTTGATGTAATCTCCCATCTTCACTCCTTCTTCTCTTCGTCTTCCCTTTCACTTAAAGAGACAGGCACACATCCTGTACAAGCCCATGCTGCAACAGAGGGGGCAGCTTACGTGGGTTGCGGTGGCAAGATGGGGTATAGGCACGGACGGCATCTCAGTCATGTCTCTTAGTCAATGCCGCCCTCTAGAGCAGAGGTTCTCAAATGTTTTTTCAGTCAAGGAGCCCTTACAAGATAGAACATGTCTGGGTTCTGATTTGTGATTTTGAGCTAAGCTTAATTGTTTACGCGGTAACGTGCTTGACTTTTAAATTGATAGGTTTGTTAGATTGGAATGTAATCCATGAACCATTTTAGATTTAAAGCATACAATATTTTCGTTGAACTATGAAGCTTAAAAAAATATATATATATTTATATTTTCCTGAAAACTTTTCGCGGACCCCCTTGCAAAGTGCCACTTTGAGAACCACTGGTCTAGAGGCCATGTGTTGAAGCACATCACTTTCCTTTCCTTTCCACCAGACTGACTCACCTGAACTTGGCTTCTGTAGCCCACCCTGCAGAATACTGGGACAGGGTGGGAAAAACATCAAGGATGTAGGATTATCCAATCAGCGCAAGAATATATATATATATATATATATATATATATATATATATATATATATATATATATATATATATATATATATATCAGACCATACTGCTTGCTGCTGAGTCAGTGAGGATGACCATACAAGGCATCAGATCCACTGAGAGCAGAGAGCAGTTAGGACAGGAGATTAGTGAGGGGCAGAGAGCTACCGGACCCTTTAACTCTCTCTCTCTCTCTCTCTCTCCTCCTCTTCTTAATGTCTCTCGCTCTTTCCCCTTTCTGTCTGTGTTCTTCTGTTTCTCTCTTCCCTCTTCCCTCTTCCTCTCTGTCTCTCTCTTCTCCTCTCTTCCTCTCTGTCTCTCTCTCTCTCTCTCTCCTCCTCTTCTTAATGTCTCTCGCTCTTTCCCCTTTCTGTCTGTGTTCTTCTGTTTCTCTCTTCCCTCTCCCCTCCTCCTCTCTGTCTCTCTCTTCTCCTCTCTCTTGATGTCTGTTCTCTTGTATTCTTGTTTGTATCTCTCTTTCTCTCTCTTTCTCTCTCTCAGTCTGAGTCTCTCCCTCCCTTTCTTCCTTTACACTGTTGTGTAATATCTGTCCCACACTCTGGGGATGTCTGTCCCCTCTCTCTTCTTCTACAACTGTTTCTCTCCTCTTCTGAGTCTCTCCCTGTCTCGTTCTCTCCTCTCTCTCTCTCTCTCTCTCTCTCTCTCTCTCTCTCTCTCTCTCCCTGTCGGTCTCCCCTCTCTCTCCCTTTCTATTTTATCTCACTTCATGTCTGCCCCCCTGTCTCTATTCTCTCCCTCTCTCTATTTGTTTCTCTATCTGCATGTTCATTGTCAACCCCGATCTCTCCCTCCCTCTCTCTCTCCCCCACTCTCTCTCTCTCTCTCTCTCTCTCCCCCTCTCTCTCTCTCTCTCTCTGGCTTCTTCTGTCTTCTCTTGCAGCCCATGCACAC
Organism: Poromitra crassiceps; assembly: GCF_964638095.1. Classification (NCBI taxonomy): domain Eukaryota; kingdom Metazoa; phylum Chordata; class Actinopteri; order Beryciformes; family Melamphaidae; genus Poromitra; species Poromitra crassiceps. The sequence goes on from NC_139650.1 coordinate 6,374,641, forward strand.
ACAGGCATGGCACTGGAACAGACCTCCCTCAGATCTCCCTCTCTCCCTCCACTCCTCCTCCCCCCTCTTGTCTCTCCTCCCTCCCTCATTCCTGGTGTTCCCAGATAAGAAGGGGGCAGAAGTATTTCTCTCCGGCCACTTGTGAAACTGGAGCTGCTGGATGGGAGGCAGCAACAAAAACTCTCTCTTTCTCTTTCTCTCTCCCTCCCTCCATCTTTTCTTTCATTTCTGGACGTGTGCAGACTGAGAGGTCATTCAGGTGCGCTCTCTCTTTCCCTCAACGCATCCTTGCCTTTCAAGAAATGCCTCCTCAATGTCCTTCTCTCACTGGGTTTGGACACTGCTCATTCAGCATCCTCGTTTTGATTCACCTCCTCCATCTCTTTTGGTCTGTCGTTTAAGCCTATACGTCAAATCCTGCTCCCTCTGTCTCTCCTCTTTCTCTGATATTTGTGTCGGCATACACCTTGTCCAGAGTGTGTCTGCTGGACCTGCTCCGCTGCGAGCCAACTGAAACTTCTCCAAAAACAACTGAGACCAAATCAAGGTGAAGGGCGAGCGAACAAGGAGGAGAAGAAGAAGAAGACCGGACTGCACCTGGTGACCATCTCATCTCATGGGCATCGACCACGAGCGGGCGACGAAGGAAGGGGGGAGCAGAATCGACACAACACTGCAGGACAGGTGTTGCTTTTTCTGGGTGTGGGTTTTAACAAGTGATCTTCAACAAAAGTGATTGTCTGGACGTCAAAGAGACGAGCACCATAATAGCGACTCGGTGCCGACTCAAGAGCCTGTGGATCGACGAGTTCGGGAACTCAAGCACCGCCATGTTTTCCTAGGGTGAATTGGGCCCGAACGAGCTCCTCTTGACCTCCTCTTTGCATTGAGAGAAATCACTTGGGGCTGCAGGAGAGAAGGAGCGCCATGAAAGGCTCGGGGCCCGTCCGGGGGTCCATACTGCTCCTGCTGCTGCTCTGGACCCTGTCGGTCGTCTCCGGCGCCGCGAGCGGAGAGCGAGGAGGACGAAGCCAGAGGAGAGGAGGAGGAGGAGGAGGGGGCGGCGGCGGGGGAGGAGGAGGAGGTGCGGAGAGGAGACGGAGGTTCCACCGTATCCAACACGGCCAGTGCAGCTACACCTTTGTCCTGCCGGAGCTGGACGGGTGCCAGGGCGGAGGACCACCGCCGATGCCACCGGAGCAGCACGGCGGCACGAGCGTGGTGCAGAGGGACGCGCCGCCCGTCCACCCCGAGTGGTCGGCTCAGAAGCTGCAGCACCTGGAGACGGCCATGGAGAACAACACCAAGTGGCTGCAGAAGGTAAGAGACCAACGAGCGAGATCATGGATGAAGACATGTTTGGAGAGAAAGTGATAGGAGCAGGGTGGGGATTTTGTCATTTTAGGGGCGTGGCCATCCGGCCTTCGACATCGCAAAATGTTTTCAGTGCACAAGAGTCACATGCCAGGGCAGAAAGGCCTTTGCTCTATTGACATTGTGAAGAGCGTTTTCTTTCTGAAATGTGTGTTAAAATGAGACAATGACACATCCTTTGCATAGAGCAGCTACATTAAACTGAGACCACTGATGCTTTTAAAGCAACTGACAGTAGCAGGCTGGTAGCAGCAGGGCACTGCCAAGGTGGCCTTTAAGCTGGAATTATGCTCAACGTTTGGACTGTCGCACGGAAATGAGAGACACGGGATCCTCACGAGGAAACGTGTGGAGCTTTTATACTCTGTGCAGGTTTCTGCTCGCGGAAGCATCACGGCCAAGAGGGAGGCGCAACGGAGGCCATGGCCTCTGTGTAGCCTCTGAGTAATACTGGATAGGAGGCTTCTTAGTTTTGATTGTGGGAGATTAAGTGGTGGGTGCTCTGTGTGTGTGTGTGTGTGTGTGTGTGTGTGTGTGTGTGTGTGCGTGTGCGTGTGCGTGTGCGTGCGCGTGTGCGCGTGTGTGTGTGTGTGTGCGTGTGTGTGCGTGTGTCTGTGTGTGTGTGTGTGTGTGTGTGTGTGTGTGCGTGTGTCTGTGTGTGTGTGTGTGTGTGTGTGTGTGTGTCTGTGTGTGTGTGTGTGTCTGTGTGTGTGTGTGTGTGTGTGTGTGTGTGTGTGTGTGTGTGTGTGTGTGTGTGTGTGTGCGCGTGTGTGTGTGTGTGGTTCTAGTCATAATGAGAAAGAGATTCAGGGCACTCCAAAGTAAGATAAAAAGCTTTTATTGCATCATGTATTATATTATGAAAATGTGGCATAGTTTAACTTTTCATAATGAGTCGCCAAAATAGAACAAAGTCTTCTTCTTTTTAAGCCGATTCAGAGTGCCTTGAATGTTGAATCTGGTTGTGCTCTTGTGTGGAGATGAAACACTAGGTGACAGTGAAGAAGACCACAGGTCCAATACGAAAGAAAGGAAAGTCTCCTCTGCTCTGTGTGTGGAAGTTTGTAATCAGAACATCTTTATTGAGACAAACGTCTCCTTCATGGAGGGCTACAGTCCTACTAATTATGATCAAGTTCAACAGATGGTGTGTGGCAGCTTTTTCTCTCTGCTCTTGTTTGGAGAGATTGTGTGTGTGGAGAAAAACATTACGAATGAGACTGCACAAAGCGGGTAATAGTCATCAATAGGGATGTTCGATATTGGCTTTTTTACCGATATCTGATAATGTCCAACTCTTAATTTCCGATACCGATATCAACCAATATCAACCGATACCGATATAAGCGGGCTTTTTTTCCACCAAAATTTCACGTAACAAGTTACATAATGTAGCTTAATGTAGCTGAAGAGTTTAATATATAATATGCATGTTGTGTTAAAGTTGTAAGTGTTAGAGAAGCGAGCTTGTGACCAGAAGGTCGTCGGTTCAATCCCTGGGACCGGCAGGATAAATCTGGGTGGGGAAAGTGAAAAGGCAGCGCTTGCCCCTCCCTCATTACCACCACTGAGGTGCCCTTGAGCAAGGCCCTTAACCCCAACCGCTCCAGTGGAGCTGCTCAGTGGCCAACAGATCAGACTGTGGTTGTACTGGTCAGCTTCCAGGTATGAATGTGTGTGTGAATGTGAACAGGGCACTCCTGAAAAAGAGAGCATTGCTCTCAGTGAGACTCCCCCTGTATTTAAAAAAAAAAAAAAAAAAAAAATCGGCATGAAAACCGATACCGATATTTTCCGATATCGATTTTTTTATGCTAATATCGGCCGATAATATCGGTAGGCCGATAATATCGGACATCCCTATAATGACATTATTAAAAAGCTCATTCAGTGTTTATATACTGACCCACAGCACAATCACTACTACTGCTATACAATTGTACATTCTATAGCGCACTATAGCACACCATGTCATTGGCTACATTGTAATCTGTGTCAGAATTGGATTATCATGTATTGATCAGAGAGGCCATTTACACCTGGCATTAACATGCGTTTTCTGCCATCAGATTGCAATCCGATTGTATTTTATCACTTCAGCCTGATTCCATTTACACCTGGCACTAACATGCGTTTTGGGTGAACAGATTGCAATCCGATTGCTCTCCAGCTCGAACGTCATCACGCGCGCGCCCCCTGAACGTGTGCATGCATGTTTGCATACATGCACAGGGAAATAGAGGTTATTGTTAAGCTCAAATGCACAGTGAACGTCCCCTTCACCTGGACAAAACGATGGCCGATCACGCAGCACTGCATCTATTTCTTTATAAAAAGGACACGTTGCTATCTCTGCCCCTGCCACTTTTCTTGTTCTTGTCCTTGGCCTGTCTGTAAGCCGTGTTTCCATTACCCTCAGAAATGCGCAAAATCTAAATATCGCAATAAAAATCGGGTAATGCAAACACGTAAATTTCGAAAAACATATTGCATATAATATTGCAAAAAGCTTTTGCGCTCTCATGAAGTAGTTTTTCAGACGTGTCGATATAGCAGTTTTCTCTGTAGGTTATTCTCCCATGGAGCTGTTTGACACTGGGTCCGAGACACACACACATACATACGTTTTCCGTGCATGTCATTGGCTGTAACCACCTGTGTTGCGTTCAGGTAACATCCTAAATTACAACGTTATACAATTGAGAGCATAATTTCTCTTTTATATCAACACTTCTCCTTTGGAAAAGGAGCGGAAAATGAAAGGAAAATGAGGGAGAAAGGGTTCGATAAGCCGTGGCAAAACCTCCGCAGCAAAACTTTGAAGCAACGCTACCTAGCAGAAATAGAGTGTTGTGCAAAAGCGGAGCGGGGGGGGGAGAAAGAGAATTTTTAGCCGGTGGGTGACAGGCTGCCTGTGTGTGTGCGCATTTGACACAGCGGCGAGATGAGGGCACACACCGGTGCGGTGTATTTCCGTATGGTAGTTGCTGAATGCGTTTTGAGAGGACGCATTGCATTTACACTTGTGTTAAATGTTGTCATAATGCGTCCCTGACCACCTCCGGAGGTGGTTTGGCCGATCAGATTGCAATCCTTCTTCAATGCGTTTTGGGGGTGTTTACACCTGTACTTTCAAGTGATAAAATACAATCGGATTGCAATCTGATGGCAGAAAACGCATGTTAATGCCAGGTGTAAATGGCCTCAGAGATGGCAGAACATCACATGAGCAAATAGAGGGAGTTATGAGGACATGATGGGATGGATTCTGTGCTTGGTGTCTTAATACTGCATGTTGTCACAGAGACCCAGGATCTCTTTCACACAAGCCACAGCAATTGCTACAGCAGCTGTGTGGAAATGGTGTGTGTGTGTGTGTGTGTGTGTGTGTGTGTGTGTGTGTGTGTGTGTGTGTGTGTGTGTGTGTGTGTGTGTGTGTGTGTGTGTGTGTGTGTGTGTGTGTGCAGTGGTGTAATGTAACTAAGTATAAATACTTAAGTACTGTACTTATTTAAGTATTTTTTCTGAGTATCTGTACTTTACTTGAGTAATTATATTTCTGTCAGCTTTCACTTTTACTCCACTACATTTCTCAAATAAAATGGATACTTTTTAAAATATCAAGTAGGCTACTTTAAGGAGGGAGGTGTGTGTGTGTGTGTGTGTGTGTGTGTGTGTGTGTGTGTGTGCGGGTGCGCGGGTGTGTGTGTGTGTGTGTGTGTGTGTGTGCGCGCGTGTGTGTGTGTGTGGGTGTGGGTGTGTGTGTGTGTTTATATCACACTATCACCACCGAGGTCAAAGATCAGTTGTCATGGAGCCAACTTTGCTGAAGGAATGCAGCGGTAAAGAACGGAACTGTATTTGACAACCCTAGTGGACAGTCACTGACACAACAGGCTGAAGACGAGTTGCTTTACAGCTGATTATGTTGACAGTAAACATGTTTCATTTCTGTAACATGTTTCATTCCCCCCCCCCCCCCCCCCCCGCATCAGCTAATCTAAAGGCACATGTGATTGGCTGCTTGTTCACCAAAGCGACACTAAAGAGGAGGGAAAGGGAAGAGACTCAAATCTTAACGGGAATTTTAAATGTCAATAGCCAATGAAATTCGAGCTTGCGACAGAGGAAGAGACAGGAGGAGGGGGGATATGGACATTTTGCATGGGGCCACTTTAGACACGTGTGTGATCTGAGGTGGAAGAATGACGTACAGTGTCTCTACTGTAAACGCACCACACAGCAGCTTCCTGGGCTTTTACAGTTGTCATCTGTCATCTACTGATGCCAAAGCAGTGCAGAGGCCAAAGCAGCTGACCCACAGAATGGATGGAGTGGGTCACAGCACCAGGTGTGTGTGTGTGTGTGTGTGTGTGTGTGTGTGTGTGTGTGTGTGTGTGTGTGTGTGTGTGTGTGTGTGTGTGTGTGTGTGTGTGTGTGTGTGTGTGTGTGTGTGTGTGTGTGTGTGTGTGCGTGCGTGCGCGCGCGCGCCCGTGTGTGCGTGCGGACGTCAGATTCATCATCATTAGGATAGTTTAAAACAAGAATAAGAGCCGCAGTCAAGCTTGAATAATGCTCCCATATTTGGTATTTGGGGCCCTATAACACTATACAGTATGAATCATAATTCTTAGAGAAGGAATGTTGAGTTGACATGTCTTTCTAACATGTTGTGTGTACAGTAATCTACAGAAGTTTGATGTGCAGATAGAAAATAATCGCTGGAGCTCTCCTGAACTAAAATGCTTTATAGGCAGCCCGGTATCCTGAGATTTCATGAAATCAGCACCATGTATAGTTTACCTGACTAGCTGTATAACCTTAAACTATTCACACCTATCTCGTTTGGAGCAGTTGTTCCGAAACGGAGAGCATTTTCCCCCTTGGTGCGGTTCGTTTGGGAGAGTGTGAACACAGCAATCGCACTCGGATGCGGGACAAAACAAGCGGACCGAGATCGGCAAGAAAGGGTGGTCTCGGTCCGCTTCCAAACGAACTCTGGTGCGGTTCGTTTGTGGTGAGAACGTGAGCCGACCTCGATCCGCCACAACAGCAGTAAACGGTGCGCATTTTTGGATAAACCAGCTGCCGTAGTCAGCTGCGCTGTGCGTAATGGCCTGAAGAACGAACATTTTTATCGTTTAAAAACAAGGGGTCATCCCAACATCTTTCAGATCCTGTTTTGGCGACTTGTGACTTGCATCGATAAACTTTGGGGGATTTTTGGATCATCACATCAGCAGTTTGAACTCAATCAACTTACCTCGGACCATGGGAAGCAACGTTAATGTGTTGAATCTCTACGGATTTTGCCTGTTTGTGTGCGGTGTGCTGCGCAGCACACCGCCCTCTCTCTCCCTCTCTCTCGCTCTCTCTGGTCTCCATTCAATAAATGAAAACAAATCGTGGTAATCAGAGCCAGCCTTCTTTGTGATAAGATTGTCTGGTTCAATCAGACTGATTGCATGTCTTCCTCGAAATGTCCGTTATTATTAAATTATTCCTGACAGGACAGGTGTTCATATAGCCTATGTCTCGGCTAATCCTCATCTCCGTGATAGTAGCCTAATAGCAGAATTTGCGAGGGTCTTTGATCTTCTATCTCCAAATTCCCAATAGCCTAAATAGGCTAAATAAATACATAGGCTTACATAGGCTACATAGCATACATTAATAAATAAATAAAGAACTTTCTCCCTCTCTCTCTCTCCCGATCCCTCCCTCTTTCTTTCTT
>NC_139650.1:6381948-6401948 GCF_964638095.1 Poromitra crassiceps
GAGAGAGAGAGAGAGAGAGAGAGAAAGAGAGAGAGAGAAAGAGTGAAGGAGAGAGAGACAGAGAGACAGAGAGAGAGAGAGAGAGAATGTGTAAATTCAAAGTGGTGCTTCACTGAGATTACCCCACTGGGATTTGAGCCATGTGTGTGTTTCTACCACCCACATGGCTGAAGCTCAGAGGAGAGGCGGGTCAAGTCCAGAGGTCTTCAGCACCCCATGAGAGAGACAGAGAGAAGTCCAGAGGTCTGCATCACAGGACAGAGACAGAGAGAGTTGGAGGTCCTCAGCACCCCACACAGGCCCGGTCCTACGGGGGTGCAAAAGCATGCATTGCACCCTTATTTTAATTGTCTGCATGCTCAGTTGAAAAGTAAAAATAAATAAATAAATGCTGCAGCTGCACACTTACTCTTTAAACTTGAATTATAATTGTTGTTTTTCTTTGTTCTTTGATGTGAATTTATGGCTTTTTGGCACCTATATGTAACCTTTTAAGGTTGAGATAATTGTATTATCATTATATGGTCCAAATATTTCAGTAAAGCACTTGAAACACTTGAAATATTCTTGCTTGGCTGGTATAATTCTACCTGAAATGATGGTAAAATGCATTATTTTTAGTAAAATAACATGTAAATTTTTTGTGTGTGCGTTTGGCCGGGCATCTGCACCCCTTCCTATCTAAGATGCATCCCTAGTCATCTTGTTCTGGAACCGGCCCTGACCCCACAGGACAGAGACAGAGGGAGTTGACCTTTGGGCTTGAGTGGGAGTCGCCTCTCTCAATATCAAGTCGCTTCCTGACCCAAAACACCAGCCTCCTCTCACCACTGCTTTAATTGAATGAAGATGAAAGACAGTCTGCACTTCTTTCTTTCTCCTCGTCTCTTTCTCTGCTATCTCCTCCCAATTCTACAGAGGTGAAGTTAGATGGAAGTTGACTTAATCATCATGACTTTCTCAGGGAGAGTTGTCCCTTATAATCAACCTTCTGATTTAGTTGTTTAGGCTTGTATCTCTAAAAACGCTTTCTGTTCCACAGCTGCAGTGTCGTTCACATTGCTGTTGATAAGCAGTATCCCTATTGCAATATCACACGATAACGGCTAATCTTCGTTCATAGCTGTTGGTTGAGCTGTTGAAGTTTTGAATCTTGAAAAGGCAGAATGGGCACAGACAAGATTCTTGCATAGAAATACGTCCATAGTCTAAATCATAAAGTGGGACTGTAATATGAGGAACGTCCCTTCTTATTCTTATTTGAGAAGTGGCAAATTGAAATTTAAGAGAGAAATACAAAACCGTTTACTAAAAAGCAACGTTTAAGTCCATCGTCTAGACACCTACTAGTGATGTCTTCTCCTCATTCACCTTCACCAACAGCTAACAAGAAGACTCGCTACGACAGTGATGACTTAATGAATCCTCAAAATTCAAACAGTGACCTCTCCCTGCCATGTGGGTCTGCCAATATGCAAAAACTGATAATGCTTTAAAAATGACATCTATTCTATATTTACCTAGATTTTCAGTTTGAATCAGATATATCCAAAACTCAGTATAGTAAAAGTACCAGTAGTTGTTTTAAAAGTCAAAGGACTGTGGCTTTAGTTTTAATATGAACAAAAACAATGCCCATACATGAATACCCACTCCACCTCCTGTACCAGCGATCTACTTGTGAAGTGTGATGTGTGGTGTCCTGCTCACTCTGCTCACTCTGCTCACTCTGCTCACTCTGCTCACTCTGCTCACTCTGCTGTCTGGCTCTGCAGCTCAGAGTCTGTCTGTAAACAGCAGTAAGTGAGCTCGTTAACGGGAGGCTTGTTTAGCTTCCTGCCAAATGACTGACTTCAAATGGACCTGTGCCTGAGAGAGAGAGAGAGAGAGACAGAGAGAGAGAGAGAGAGAGAGAGAGAGAGAGAGCTCCTTCACCTCCGTCCTTCCTTATTGTTGTATTATTTTATGTGTTTGCTTTGGCAATATAAGCACTGTCTTGTCATGCCAATAAAGCTCATTGAAAATTTTAAATTGAAATTGAAATTGAGAGGGGGGGAGAGCGGGAGGGAGAGCGAGAGGGAGGTAGTTGTAATATTGACATGATGCTTCACACTGATGACTTTTGCAAAATACTTTCTGATAACGCCCATTTGGAATGAATTGTTGAATTGAGAGAGAGAGAGAGAGAGAGAGAGTGAGAGAGAGAGAGAGAGAGAGAGAGAGAGAGAGAGAGAGACTGTGTGGTCTGCTGCTGCCACAGTCGGGTGCTTTGATGTGCTCAAAGGTTATTGTCATGATAACCTGCACTAGAGCGAGAAACAGGAAATAGAGAAGGAAAGAGCAGACAGAAAAAAGAGAAGACTGGGGCAGAAAGAAAATGAGAAAAGCCCAAAGAAGTAGAGATAGAGAGCGGGAGAGGGAGAGAGAGAGAGAGAGAGAGAGAGAGAGAGAGAGATGTTTAGATGTTTCAGAACATCTTTAGAGAGCATCCATTCCCAACCTGTGGGCTGGGGCTGTGAAGGTATTGCCAGTGGGCCGCCAACTCATTTGCAAAACATTACGATCTTCGTGTATGAGAATGTATTTCTCCATTGTTGAATGAATGACAGCCCTTCACTTGTAGTTTCTGATTTATTATTTGATCGTTAAAATCAAAAGTTCTCTTACAACATATTTTCAAGTGGGCCATGAGTGGGACAATGTTGGGGACCACTGATATAGAGAACGCGAGAGTGCACCTTGTTGTCATATGCCATGATGCGAGGAAAAATAGGCCTTTTTTGTTTTTTTGTTTGTTTTTTCTTCTTTTACTTTTTGCTCAGAATCTTAATTGTTTTATGGTCACAATTCTAATTCATCTCGTACAGTAGCTGGTTAGCTTGGTTCCAGGCGTAAAACCCTTTAAATAAGGAAAGGAAATTCATTCATTCACTTCCTGTAACCGGAGACATTCAAAAGTGAGCAGTGACTGTTGCTCTCTCTAGAATAACTGCTTTGAGCAGCATTATATAACAGTAGAGTGTCAGTTATTCTTTTTAATTTTAGCTACCAGTCCCATGTTGCTTCTTTAATCTTTACCAGAGAGAGAGAGATTATATTTAAACTCACAGATTGATGCCAAACTTCAGATAAGTATAGCATATTTTCCAAGCCAGCATATGGAAGACTTACATTCCCATATGGAAGAAAAGATGGATTTCTATAATTTCCAAACAATTTTTATGACACACTTAGTGTACTCTATGTGAAAGGAATAGACAACTATACCCGCTAAATGTTTTCATTACACGTGAACTAAAGCGTCACAAAACATCCTGTCTGAGCAAAGTGAAAATAACATTAAAATACAAGGAATTAATTATGTAGTCTAATAACTGAATATAACTAAGTTATAGGCCACTCACTGAACACCAGGCCAGGCGCCGCCTACTGGTTTACTAGTGGTTTTATTACTTTATTAGTTAGTCTGAAGTAATAATTACACTTCAGGGTTAAAGTGGGTGCATCTCATTGTAAAATTGGACTTCAAACGGCCCAAATCTGGCTTCAAACGGCCCAAATTGGGCTTCAAACGGCCCAAATTTCACGCGCGTCGGCCCATATCGGCCTGGCCTGCTTGGTATCTAATGCCCGGCCTGAATTATGATCCCAGTCCGCCCCTGTTTTTAACTATATCGCCCAGCCCTACTCATGATATATAATATACAGTCTCTAGTGTATGATTAAACTTTTCCCATGTTCTAATCTAGTGTAAAAAAGCAAACAAACTGAAAAAAGAAAAGAAAAAAAGAAACAAAAATCGCAATAAATCGTAATATCGAATCGCAATAATCGTAGAATCGCAATACTTAAGAATCGCAATATAAATCGAATCGGCACCCAAGAATCGTGATAGTATCGAATCGGGAGATAAGTGAATCGCCACAGCCCTAATGATAATTACTGAATAACAGCCCTGCTATGGGTGTAGAGTAGAGTTACAATGGAGGACTTTTGTATACCTACAGTATGTGAATACATGTTCAGTACTGGTATGTCTTTTCTAAAATATAAATTGTATGTATTTTATATTATGAGCAAATGAAAACCCAGTGAAAAACAGTTGTAGGCAGATCAGTGCAGGAGGATACAGGAGGATATAGCTTTTTCAACTAGTTTATCCTTCACCTGCAGCACCTCTCTAATATAAGTTTGTAAGTGCGTGTGGTGCCACTTACTTATCTAAGAACTGTTAGTAAAAATACCTTAATTTGGTTGCAGCATATATTACTCATTAATTACCAGTCATTCTAATGCAATAACTAGTATTCATATTCTACTTGGATATTACTTACTTATTTCTATTACGCAATTAATGCCTAGTTTAGTTTGCCTCTAAATTGTGTGATACTGTCTGGCCTGTCCTGTGTGGCAGACTGTGCCAGCACTGAAAATTTTAGATCAAAACAAACCCTGCATAAAGACTGTGTGCGTCTGTGAGCCGGTCTGGAGAAACACCTGGTGCAGGGCTGTTGGCCTTTGCTCCATCATCCTTTATAGCCACACATCAAACAGCTGGAGCCTGCCGAGCTCCGCTGACAGAGCTAATAATGGCTAACAGACTCCACTGACAGAGCTAAAAACGGTTAACAGACTCTACTGACAGAGCTAATAATGGCTAACAGATTCCACTGACAGAGCTAAAAACGGTTAACAGACTCCACTGACAGAGCTAAAAACGGTTAACAGACTCCACTGACAGAGCTAAAAACGGCTAACAGACTCTACTGACAGAGCTAATAACGGCTAACAGACTCTACTGACAGAGCTAAAAACGGTTAACAGACTCCACTGACAGAGCTAAAAACGGCTAACAGACTCTACTGACAGAGCTAATAATGGCTAACAGACTCCACTGACAGAGCTAATAATGGCTAACAGACTCCACTGACAGAGCTAATAACGGCTAACAGACTCCACTGACAGAGCTAAAAACGGCTAACAGACTCCACTGACAGAGCTAATAATGGCTAACAGACTCCACTGACAGAGCTAATAACGGCTAACAGACTCCACTGACAGAGCTAAAAACGGCTAACAGACTCCACTGACAGAGCTAAAAACGGCTAACAGACTCCACTGACAGAGCTAATAATGGCTAACAGACTCCACTGACAGAGCTAATAATGGCTAACAGACTCCACTGACAGAGCTAATAATGGCTAACAGACTCCACTGACAGAGCTAAAAACGGCTAACAGACTCCACTGACAGAGCTAATAATGGCTAACAGACTCCACTGACAGAGCTAATAACGGCTAACAGACTCCACTGACAGAGCTAAAAACGGCTAACAGACTCCACTGACAGAGCTAAAAACGGCTAACAGACTCCACTGACAGAGCTAAAAACGGCTAACAGACTCCACTGACAGAGCTAAAAACGGCTTAACAGACTCTACTGACAGAGCTAATAACGGCTAACAGACTCCACTGACAGAGCTAAAAACGGTTAACAGACTCTACTGACAGAGCTAATAACGGCTAACAGACTCCACTGACAGAGCTAAAAACAGTTAACAGACTCCACTGACAGAGCTAATAATGGCTAACAGACTCTACTGACGGAGCTAATAACGGCTAACAGACTCTACTGACAGAGCTAATAACGGCTAACAGACTCTACTGACAGAGCTAATAACGGCTAACAGACTCTACTGACAGAGCTAATAATGGCTAACAGACTCTACTGACAGAGCTAATAACGGCTAACAGACTCCACTGACAGAGCTAATAACGGCTAACAGACTCCACTGACAGAGCTAATAACGGCTAACAGACTCTACTGACAGAGCTAATAACGACAGACTCTACTGACAGAGCTAATAACGGCTAACAGACTCTACTGACAGATCTACTGACAGAGCTAATAACGGCTAACAGACTCCACTGACAGAGCTAATAACGGCTAACAGACTCTACTGACAGAGCTAATAACGGCTAACAGACTCCACTGACAGAGCTAATAATGGCTAACAGACTCTACTGACAGATCTACTGACAGAGCTAATAACGGCTAACAGACTCTACTGACAGAGCTAATAACGGCTAACAGACTCTACTGACAGAGCTAGTAACGGCTAACAGACTCTACTGACAGAGCTAGTAACGGCTAACAGACTCTACTGACAGAGCTAATAACGGCTAACAGACTCTACTGACAGAGCTAGTAATGGCTAACAGACTCTACTGACAGAGCTAATAACGGCTAACAGACTCTACTGACAGAGCTAATAACGGCTAATAGCTAATAGCAATCTGCAGGCATTATCTCCCAGTCAAGCTCCTGCAGTGTGCAGTCTATACAATCCTAGAGAGATGATCTGTTTGAAAAGCAGAATGACTCAGTAGAAAAGTCCTGGTAGTTCAGCAGATGCATACAGTAGGCTACCACACCACCAGAGTTTAAATGACACTGTGGCAGGCCACCATAATAAGTGAATGTTTCATACAGTAGATGTGTTGGTGTTCAAATTCCAGTGGAGTCTAACTGAAAGTCACCTAGTTGGCCTGTTAGAGAGATATGTCGCAGGTTCGATCCCCTCAAAAACCACTGTGTCCCTGCTGAAGTGCCCTTGAGCAAAATATCAAACACCTGCTCCTGCATGCAGGAGAGACACATTCCAAGCTACTGTATAATGTGTGTAATATTGTGATTAAAAGCTCTACATTCTCACAGTTATTTTTTGTAATACATATACAGACATGGCCTTCTCGAGTGTTTCTTTATATGCTCAACAGCAGTGTTCACGGCTCCCCGACGGCCGAGGTAACGGTTTATAGGTTTTTTTTGTCCCTGGGATTCAACCCCAAGTTTATTTTCCTGTTGAATGGTTGGGAATGATTATTAAGGATTGGAGGAAGTGTTGGGAATGTTTTTGTTCTCTCCCACCAGGCTGTGTTTTATGGAGAGCTGGGAGCGGCTGGGGGGGGGGGGGGGGGGGGGGTGAGTGTCTTAGGAGTGTTTTTAACAGGCTCATAAAAGCTTTGACTGCAGTGTGCTGGTTGAGTAGCTGCTGCTTTATGATCCGATAATGTACAGGCCATGTGCTTCTGTTATATAGGTTTTGCTGCACAGTTTAGCATTTGCACAATGATAAAAGCATAGAGGCAATGTGATCTGAGGGGGAAAAATGCTCAAATGTGGTGATAAAAAACAAATAGAAGAAATTGATTTACTATTTTGTGCAGGCAAAATAAATAAAACAAGAACTTCAAAAGAAACAACAAAAATGAAGGTAACAAGGAAAGACACAACATAAGGATCAGAACAGCATCTACGACACCTGCCATCAAATGCATCCACACACTGGCATCAGATGTCTCTTTCCCTCTCCAGATTGTCATGCAGGTCACTTTCTTCTTCTAATATTTAACATCTTTTCAAATGACAGTAAACTCTCCTCATCTTGCTTGTTCCCATATTCATACTGTCTGAGCTCCTGCTGCCTGTTTAACCCAGTGTCAGTTTGTTACTGTCTGAGCTCCTGCTGCCTGTTTAACCCAGTCTCACAGAAGTTCATGACATAGTCACAAAATTGTATATATAGAGATCCAATGTCCCTCCCCTTCCGGCCGGGGCCTACCCCTGACCAGATAATCAGAGTGATACCTCTACCCCTGACCAGCCAATCAGAGTGATACCTCTACCCCTGACCAGCCAATCAGAGTGATCTCTCTACCCCTGTGCAGCCAATCAGACTGCATTTCAATCTTCCGTGCCGTTTCTGTCAGTGGGGAGCTGTAAACAGGAAGTAGTGTGACATTGAAATAAAATGGTGGCCAGGGCGTTGTGGTCAGGCCGGCGGATGGGCGTACATTTGGCTTCGATGCCGATGACCCGGGTTCAACATTTCAGAATGATCGAAGGGGTCGGCCATTTTTATGTGAACGACTGGGCTACGCCTATAATAGCTTCCGTAAACCAACTTCAGCAAGTCACTGAGAGGTTACAGCAGCCAAGAACCAAAGCAGCTTCTGTCTCCTTGCTGTCGCTTGCGAAGAGCTAGAGAAAGTAGTGTTTGAGAAAGCTCCGTCAGCCTTGTCGCTAATTCGACCTTTCAGTGAGTTTTGACAGTTTGCTAAACAGACACCCAGTTTTCAAGCGAGGCTGACAGACTTTATGCTGCCACCAATAGCTAACCCTGAAAATTTATGAAGTACTTGCCAAATGACCAAGGCAAACAGTGGAAAGGAGTTCTATCATTCAAGGATACGAAGCAGCGTCAGCTAAACGCCTAAAATACAAACAGACGCCTGCTGTAAATGTAAATAATGTGACTGGAAGCAACGGCAGGAGAGAAATTCAGACGTCTTCAGTGGCAGAAGAACCCTCTATTTTCCCCCGTCTGTAAACGTTCCTGAGCCGCAGACCTCAAATATGCCTATCTCTTTGTCAGACTTTTACCATGGCCGCCCCTGTCTGTCATCTCTCGTTATGCTGCTATCACAGGCGACAGGAGAGCCTGACCGCACGCCACATGGGGCTCATTTTCAGGCCCGCTTGTAGTCTTTAACTGCCTTGTAAAAAATGTGTCTGTGGGTGTGTGTGTGTGTGTGTGTGTGTGTGTGTGGGGGGGGGGGGGGGGGGGGGGGGGTGGAGATGCAAGTTTACGGGACTTTCTTTTTAGTGGAAGCCAGGTCAGCCTTCCGTATCACTGGAGCTGATTACTTCTAGCCCGTTATCAACACACACAGCATCTGAGCAGCTGATGGAGAGACACTTCAAACACGCTGACAGAGAGAGAGAGAGAGAGAGCTAGAGAGAGAGAGGGAAGAGAGGAGAGACAGATGAGAGGGAGAGAGAGACAAGAGGGAGAGGGGAGAGGAAGAGAGAGAGGCAGAGACAGACAAGAGGGAGAGAGAGACAAGAGAGAGAGAGGGGAGAGGGAGAGAGATGAGAGAGAGGAGAGGGAGAGAGAGAGGAGAGGGAGGGGAGAGAGAGAGATTAGAGAGAGGAGAGAGAGAGAGGGGAGAGAGAGGAGAGAGAGAGAGGAGAGAGAGAGAGGAGAGGGAGGGGAGAGAGAGAGAGAGAGAGGAGAGGGAGGAGAGAGAGAGAGGGGAGAGAGATGAGAGAGAGGAGAGAGAGAGAGGAGAGAGAGAGAGGAGAGGGAGGGGAGAGAGAGAGAGAGAGAGGAGAGGGAGGAGAGAGAGAGAGGGGAGAGAGATGAGAGAGAGGAGAGAGAGAGAGGAGAGAGAGAGAGGAGAGGGAGGGGAGAGAGAGAGAGAGAGAGGAGAGGGAGGAGAGAGAGAGAGGGGAGAGAGGAGAGGGGGAAAGAGGGAGACAAGAGAGATAAAGAGGAGAGAAAGGGTTTATACAGAGAAATAGAACATAAAGACATGGGGTAAAATGTGAGTATATCCACATGTTGTCTGAATGTCTGAAAACAAGGCCAGGTCGAAACCTGGCATAGGGCCGTTGTACCAATTTCGGTACCACGGTAAAAAAAACAGACTGATATTTCTTGAACATATTCTCCTTTATTAAAGTATGCAACTATTTTCAATGAACAAATGGCATGTAGCCTTCAACTTTAAAACAAAACAATGTGCTTCTGCTTACTTCTTCTTACATTCAACTCTGTATGGCAGTGAGTACAGACAGTGCAACACCAGTGGCATGTAGCCGTCAAGTATTTAATTTTATTATTATATTAAATATTATAATTTAATTTATTTCACAGAATTGCTGGAATCCTTTTTTTTCAACGGTGTATATTGGTATTTGATCGATGCATAGGAATTCTGCCAATGCCCTATCACACTTTCTTGCTTCATGCGAGTCATATTTCCTCTGCTTTTCAAAAACATCAGGAATTGTCTGCTGGGTGGTCTTTTGGGCTCCGCGACTTGTGCCTTCCTCTTCATCTTCATCTCTCGCATACTGTTAAATGGAAAGTAACGTCAGTGAGATTTACTAAAATAAAGAGATGATAAAGACAACTGCACATACACACATGTAGAGTGCAAGCAATTTTATGTAGCTAGTTTTAATTCACGGACATGTTTCACCCGAAAGAAGCTTGTATTTATTTTGATGCCATGTTGAACTATGGCTAAGTCCGGCTATTAGCCGTGTCCCATAATGTTTCCATTACAAACATTGCATGCACACGTGTTACACTATGCTAGCTAACGCTGTACCAGGTATTAGCCGGGTCCCATAATGATTCCATTACAAAACACGTTACGTTAACGTTAGCGCAAACGTTTTTTGGTTACACAATGCATTGCCAGCTATCTCAAAAACGAATGTGACAGGATAAGGTCTGTTTGATATGTTGTTAAACGTGTTATTTTACACCGTTTGAAAGAAGTAACCCACCTTGAATTATTTGAACAGGTCTGGGTGCCTGTCTTTCAGCTGCTTGGCGAGATTGGATGTGCTACCCAGTTTGGTTTGGAACTCCCTTTCACACTTTTTGCAGATGGGACTTTGGGGACTGATATTTCCAAATGCGACTCTTTGCATTCTTCTTCTCAACAAGTTGAGTTGTTGGAATAGGACAGGAGCAGCCGCAACCGAATGCTGTCACATTCACAGCTGCTTTACATTAGGACAAAAAAGACGATACATGTCAACTCCTGAAAAATCGAATCAATAAATTCCTAGTCGGATCGAGAGAGGCACCAGACGGTGAAATGTCCGACGACGGCTCTTGTGGAACTCTCTGAACGAGCTAGCCACAATATTAGCCAGAGGTGCATTACCGCCACCTACCGGACTGGAAAGCGGAAAGACATTACATTGCCTGAATCCGTGCTAAAATGGTCTGGGCGACAGAGTGGAATGTAAGGGCCCTGCCGTGCATTCTGCACAACGGCCCCAAAAATCACATTTAACACGTTCACTGCCGTCGACGAGTTAACTCGTCAAACAGAAACCAACCGTTGACTGCCGTCGACGAGTTAACTCGTCAAAAAAAAATTTTTTTTTTTTTGGACGGTGGGACGTGGATCAAACCCTTTTACGTCTCCTATAAAAATATGGGAGCCACCGAACGTGTACAACCCATTCCACCGACCCACTAAGTGGCGACAGTGCTCTCCAGACTAGAGAAAGCGAGCCAAAACTGCAGGGAAAAGCGTGAGGAAACCATTCTCATACTGTAGTCTAGAATGGTTTGGCGAAAACACTTTCGCGCTGGCGCACAACGGTGGCGCACAACCGTGGGGGGTTCCAAAAATAGACTGGGTGGAACACACTTTGAAACACGCAGCATAAAGCCCAGAATCGCAAAAGCTTCATCAAAGCTCTCAACCGAAACCCCAAGAAACGAGCGAGCCCATCCAGACTCGCCCGACGAGGGGCAGCCAGGCAGCAGACAGGCAGCAGCAACTCGCTTGTGACACACCCGCTGCAGCCACGGAGGGACGAGGAGAACACACACGGAGGGAGGAGTTTGATGGAGAGGGGGGTTTCCTGCTGTTATGGAGGAAATTACTGTTCAAAACTATTGTTTAGATGTCTGACGTCTTACTGATGCCAAAAATAAATGGTTAAAGTGACTGTTCTATCGAATTTCACAAAAAGGCATTTTTCTCACCTTTCATTTTCAGACGCTGAAACCATGCTGTATTCAACTGCTAATGCCTACATAACTACTAACTCTACAAACTAACTCTTTTAGACAGAGAAAGCACACATTCTATTAGTTCTTTTGAGATATTTTGTGTTCACAAAATCCTAACAGAAAAGAATCCTCGGCTCTTGAAAGATGAGCCAGAATCCTCAAAAAAAAAACTTGGCAGAAGCTACCTACAGTAAAAAAAAAACTGTTGGCAGTGAATGTGTTAAAGGAGAAATCACATTATTAACTTATAATTCTTCATATCAAAATGTACACTTTAATTTAAGAATGAATGCGACAAGATTCACACCAATGTTCTCTCTCTCTCTGTATATTTTGTGTGTGTGTGTGTGTGTGTGTGTGTGTGTGTGTGTGTGTGTGTGTGTGTGTGTGTGTGTGTGCGTGCGTGCGTGCGTGCGTGCGTGCGTGCGTGCGCGCGTGTGTGTGTGTGTGTGTGTGCGCGCGTGCGTGTGTGTGTGTGTGTGTGACAGAAATAAATAGCAAGGGGAGGACGAGAGCCATGGAGAAATAGGTGAAAAGAGAGAAAGTGAGGGAGTGTGTGTGTGTGTGTGTGTGTCTGTGTGTGTGTCTGTGTGTATGTGTGTGTGTGTGTGGGGGTGTGTGTGTGTGGGGGTGTGTGTGTGTGTGTGTGTGTGTGTGTGTGTGACAGAGAGGAAGACAGAGTTCAGCGCTCCAGACTGCTCGCCTGTGAAGTCATCAATCACCACAGTGAAGCAGCAGCAAGAGACGAACAAAGAGACAGAGAGAGAAAGTGAGATTAGATAGAGGGTGAGGGAGAGGAGGGTGAGAGAACAAAGAGACAGAGAGAGAAAGTGAGATTAGATAGAGGGTGAGGGAGAGGAGGGTGAGAGAACAAACCCAGAATGGTGATGATGGACAGAGAAACTGAAACAGATAAAAGTAGGAGGAACAAAACTGTAGGGAGACAACAGAGATAAGCCGTTTTCCCACATGCGTACCTGAAAATTAAGTCAATATCGGACATTTCCCGGAATTTCCCTTCACACCTCAGCGCTGGCATGTGAGAATCTAGGAGCGAAATTTCCTGTATGTTGGGGGGCGGGGGGAGGTGGGAGCTTATTTGGGGGGTCGGGTTTAGATCAATAAGGTGTTTTCGGGTTGTCCTTGGGCTGCAAACTCATTTAAAGTGTGCAAATCGAAGTTGTTTCTGACAAGAATAATGTCACGTTACTCCGGGACTGCTCAACCCATGACAGAGCCACTCTCCCCGGCTTGGCAGAGTGAAGCGCTCCGCCCGCGCGTCCCCGCTGCCTGGAGCACAGCGGCTCGTGCTCGCGCTCTAAAAGGCAGGCTCCCACACGCTGCTGTCTGGCCAGCAGAAAGTGCTCCAGACACGGTGTGATAATCCTGTAACAGCATTTGAGCTTATTCAGGTAAGATATTAATAATGTAATGACACATTCAGCGATAAACTGTCTACAAGGAAGACATGTGGTGTTCAGTATTTTAAGAGCACGGGTTTTTTTTCATTTCCTGAAAAGTTGGCGATTTGGAGATAAGTGGCTTTCATTGCACAGCGACGAAATGCACGAAGCGAAATGTGGAAGTAGATTGCTTTGATGTGCGCGAATGATTAGATGACGCAAGCTGGAAGTGAACGTTAAGCAACGTGTGTACACCTCGCCCATGATGAGAGAAGGACCGGTGTCGCGGAAAACGACTGGACCCCTTTCTCACCTGTCTGCCTATCGCGGCATACCGCTCTTCTGACTGGCTCAAAACTGGTGAAATGGCCGCGACGACGGGGTCGCGCTTATACCGGCACGGCGCCTTTCCCACATGCAGGCATTAGACCACGTTCCGGTCATTTTGCGGTACAAAGCGCATGTGGGAAAAGGGCTATAGAGACAGCTGCTGGCTGTTCTTCTCTGGCTTCAATGTATATGTGTATATATATATACCGGTATATATATATATATATATATATATATATATATATATATATATATATAGGCTATATATATATTTAAAAGAAAATACAGTTTACACAGTGATTTTACAACAGCTGAGGCGTGTTCTAAGTCATGCCGCGCTATACACCAAGGAGATATGGGAAGAACAGCGCAAGTTAGGCAGGAAACAGTATTCCTCTGTAGCTTAGCTGCAAGGATGGCCGCATTATTGCTGAGATATCAACAACCGGCCAGCGGATTTCAAAGCTGATGCGCCCCACAGGAAGAGCGTCACTCGGAATCGTTAACAAGCTAATGTTTTGCTCACAGTGGCGTCGTTACAGCCAGCAGGCAGCGGGCCGGCTTCTTAGCTAACGTAGCTAGCTAACATGGCGTAGTAATATTGTGATGCGGTCACAGGTGTGTGTTTATAGAATAAGCCAATCATAATCAAATAATTATCTTTCGTGCCCGCAAACACATTCTGTATGGCGTGGCCATCCAGGCGTATGTGTGCCCCCGAAGAGAGAGAGAGAGAGAGAGAGAGAGAGAGAGAGAGAGAGAGAGAGAGAGAGAGAGAAAGAAAGAAAGAAAGAAAGAAAGAAAGAAAGAACGAACGTGGCCAGGTCGGCGATGATACATGCCAAGTGGCCAGGATGACGTCATAGAGTTCTAGAGGGCTCGACCTGGTGGCCAAGTCACCACTATAGTGATGTCATATATCACAGATGATTATGACTATTATGATGTCATCGGTGATTGTCGACCTGGCCACTCGTCATGCTAATAATAATTAGTAAATCATCAGTGATGTCACTTGTGCATAGACATCCTGACATCTTCAGTGATGTCACTATGCTAATTGACATTGTGGTGATGTCACAATGTCAACAGTGACATCATGAATGATTTATTATCACAAAAGGTGCAATATACAGTATCATCAGAGATTTATGACATCATCTGATGATGTCACAATGTCAGGAGTGACATCATAATCACCATAATAATAATAATAATAACAACAATCTATACTAATAATAATAAGGATGTATTATTTATTGACTGGCAACAAGCTGCAGGTGAGGCTCAGGGGGAAGTTTATCTTCCTCCTCCTGACTGCGGCCTTCATCTTCATCATCATAGCTACTGTGAATTCCCCACAGATGTACAATTGTTTCCCCTGGAAGTCCATCTCCTGCTGGAGGTCCAAGTCCAGCCCTCAGGAGTCCATCCAAGTCCCACATAATTATCAGTCTGTGTGCCCCTTGCAGACCGCTGCACAGACCATCACCCCCCTCAAAAATACCACACACCTGCTGGTGTCAGCCTATATGGACCAGAGGGTGAGGAATTGGGATGTACGCATTATTGGTATATTCAGGAGAGACTCCATCCAACCGCTTCACTGCATTTTCTGTTGTAATGGCCATTTTTACAGTACCAGCACTCCGGCTGAGATTCTACAACACGCAGACAATTTTGGTTTTCCTTATGTGACTACGGATGTCCTGTGTCGGATACCCCAAGACTGCAACGCCACCTATGTCACTCTATTGCCGGCTGCGGACTCTGACAGCATGAAGATAGCCTACCAGACTTTCCTCCCCATAAGGAACAAGAAGACCAGTGGCACAGAGGTGAAAACGTTCCAGTTTGACTTCACAGTCTGCATCTCTAACCTGTTTGGAGACTACAACAATGTGCTCCAGTTCACACAGACCCTGGAGATGTACAGGCTGCTGGGCGTGGGCAGGGTGGTGATCTACAACACCAGCTGCGGTGCGGACCTGGACCGCCTGCTGCACAGCTACAGCCGGGAGGGCTTCGTGGAGATGGTTCCTTGGCCCATTGACCGCCACATCGACCCATCTCCAGGCTGGCTCTTCTCAAAGCACGGAGGGGACATCCACTACTTTGGCCAGCTGACCACGCTCAATGAATGTATTTACAGATACATGGACCGCTCGCGCTACGTCCTGCTCAATGACATAGATGAGATTGTAATGCCGTACCAACACGGCAGCCTAAAGCCTCTAATGGACACGCTGCAACAGCAACACCCAAAGGCCGGAGTGTTCCTCGTTGAGAATCATATCTTTCCCAAGATACACTTTGAGCCGAGTGGAAAGTTTCACTTAGCCCAGTGGGAGGGCGTGCCGGGCGTTAATATTCTGGAGCACATCTATAGGGAGGAGCCCGACAGAAATATATACCACCCTTCCAAGATGATAGTTCAGCCAAGGTCGGTGGAGCAGACTTCGGTGCACTCGGTGCTCGAGAGCTTTGGAGAAGTGTTCCGGGTTCCTCCGGACGTGTGTCGGCTCATCCACGTCCGCGTGGCTCTACGCGGGTTAAAGCTGGAGGAGCACCGTGTGGACAAACGGCTGTGGGACTTCCAGGCAAATCTGATCCCCAATGTGGACGCGGTCCTGAGGAGAGTGGGGCTGTTGAAGGCAGAGGCATCATCGGATGGACAGACGCACGTTGTTGTTGTTGTTGTTGTGGTTGTTGTTGTTGTTTTGTTTTTGTTTTTTCTCTGGCTGAGAGAGAGTCACAGGAGAAGGACGCTCGCACGCACGTCGCACCGTCTGTGAGACCTTTTTGCTTGTAAAGTGAAAACGTATTAATATTAGGGCTGTGGCGATTCACTTATCTCCCGATTCGATACTATCACGATTCTTGGGTGCCGATTCGATTTATATTGCGATTCTTAAGTATTGCGATTCTACGATTATTGCCATTCGATATTACGATTTATTGCGATTTTTGTTTATTTTTTTCTTTTCTTTTTTCAGTTTGTTTGCTTTTTTACACTAGATTAGAACATGGGAAAAGTTTAATCATACACTAGAGACTGTATATTATATATCATGAGTAGGGCTGGGCGATATAGTTAAAAACAGGGGCGGACTGGGATCATAATTCAGGCCGGGCATTAGATACCAAGCAGGCCAGGCTGATATGGGCCAACGCGCGTGAAATTTGGGCCGTTTGAAGCCAGATTTGGGCCGTTTGAAGTCCAATTTTACAATGAGATGCACCCACTTTAACCCTGAAGTGTAATTATTACTTCAGACTAACTAATAAAGTAATAAAACCACTAGTAAACCAGTAGGCGGCGCCTAGCCTGTTGTTCAGTGAGTGGCTCAGTAAATTTGCGATTATCGATTCTGGAATAAAAGATCGATCCAAAAAATCGTGACATTAAAAATCGCGATACTTAGGTGAATCGATTTTTTCCCCCACCCCTAATTAATATAGAGCCGAACTCTCTTGATATAGAGCGGAACTCTCTATTTTATTTTTGTTTTATAGTGTTTAAACCATAGCTTTTAAACCCGCATCACCAGCCTTGCTAGGCGAAGAGGCTAGTACCAGCCCCGACTAGGCAAACTGCTAGCATGTAACAGTTTTGGTTTTATTGTTCTATTTTAATTGTGAAAGTGTTCTGATATGCTGTTGATTTCTTTATTATTATTATTTTTTCTCTTTGTGTGCTATGCATTGCTTTGCTGCTTGTCTTTCAATGATTTTTTGTAACGCACCTTGGATTGCCTTTGTGTGTCAAAGGTGCTATATAAATAAATTTGACTTGACTTGTTGTTGTTGTTGTTGTTTATTTACACATATAAAAACAATTACAAAAGAATACAATATATAATCAGCATTGAATGTGCAGGAGAATTGCCTAAAAACCCTCCAGGGGCTTAGGTGTGGCATTCTCCAGGTAGCGTATTATCATCAGATTTTCATCAGTATAAAATACCCCCCTCCCATCCCTCCACCCACACAACCCACCCCCCACCCTACACACACTCACACACACACACACATAATGCATACAAGTGGAATAAACGCTAAACACTAAAGTGGGCACTTACTGTATGCTGTATAGCTTCAATTAAGCAATATAGCATGAGAGCCAGTGTGTTGTGGCGAATATATCCCGCTGATCAGCTGTTATCCCACGAGGCCGCAGGCCGAGTGGGATAACTGCTGAGCAGCGGGATATATGCCACAACACCACGCAACATCACCCGCAAGAACGTGCGGGTGATTTGATTGGATCGTTCTGGAGACTGAAGTTGACATTGGCCAATCCTGGCGCTTGCTGAGAAGCTGAGAGCTTTCTGGAAAGCCCGACACGCAGATCGAGCGCAGCGCTGCATTCTCAGCGCTTGCTGAGAAGCTGAGTGCTTTCTGCAAAGCCCGACACCAACTAACGTTACGGGGTTAAATGCGGGGTTAACAGCCTTTTTTTTGCAAAGAAGACATTAGCCCGCGTCTATTCTTGTACAAAACATAATTTTCTGCGAAGTATTAGTACAGTTATAAGCGAAGATCGATTCACAAGGATCTGACAGCTGTCTCCGCCATTTGTTTTTTCTACATTGTCATTTGAGGTAACCAAAGGCTTTTAGTAAGAGAGTTGCCATGGCAACCAATAACCCATGGCCATGGGTTATTGGAGTGGGTTACTGGATTTATACAATGACTGTGAACCAATCAGATTGCTTGATTTGAGAGAGCCGTTTTATAAGTTTTTGTAAGAAGAGTAAAAAAATGACAAGAAAATGAACAAAAGACAACAAAAATAAAACAAGTATTTTTTTTACGTCAATCCAAAGCTGTCATAATGTGCAGCCATTCAACCAGGTGAAGGTTAGAAAACATTCCGGTCAAACCTGAACATCACGAAAAGTGATTGTTCTTATTTGTCCATGTGAAGCTTTTCACTGTTATGCGCATTGTATATGTATTACCTTGCTAATAGTAAGTATCATTTTTTGTCATGTATCTTGATTGTTTAGACATTAGAATTTTCTTTGAATTGCTGTATTTGATATGTACTGTGTGCGCACAGGACTCTGTGTGCCCAGGGACTACAGATGCAAATTAGCTTTTAGCTATCTCTGGTGCAATATATTTATTGTGTACTGTCCCTGCTCAAATAAACAATAAAGATAAAGATAAAGATAGTTTTCTTTTAATATACAACGTTCTTTATTTGAGTTATGATTAAAAGCATGAACATACACAAGGGTTATGGTTGTTTTTGGAGGTGCAGGTCCACCTTTGGGGTCAAGTAACTTTCAACCGCTGGACCTGGGACAGAGTTGGGTTTCACACTGAGCTCCTAGTAGCCTCATGTTGCACAGATGGAGGCCAAGTCACCTTCATGTGGAGGAGGAACCGCCACATCTTCAGCCAGGGCTGTTCTGACGTTCTGACGTTGGTACCGTGGCAACCGAGGTCTGGGAGTCTGGAGTGCGAGAGTACGGAAGACCTGGGTGGTACGGGAGGGCCTTTGGGGTACACGAGGCCTGGGTGCTACAGGATTGCTGGGGTGCACAGGAAGGTACAGTAATGAACGATCTATCTATCTATCCCACTGTTCCCTTCCAATGTTGGATGGATGCATATTCCAACATCTCCGTTATCATCATGTAGTCACTGGACCACGTCATCCAGAGTGCATTCTCAATGTTGACATGCAGCGTGGCCTCGTTTGAGTTGTCTGTGAACATCAGGTGTGGATTGGTGACCTTAACCGTGTTTATCAAATTGATCATCAACCTCCAGTTTAGCCCGCGTCCTTTGCGGCAGCTGTATCAGTGGTCAGCCTCCTGCCCGCCTTTGGACCTCCTTTTTTATTTTAATTTGGAGAAACCAATTACTTTATACTTTTACGTCACAATTACAAACCAACCGTAAAAAAGAAGAAAAATATACTGTAGGTGTGTTTTCAGGGGCGTGCTGCCCACATTGTGTGCAAGAAAAGAAAAGGCTTTTTACTTCCAGAGCTTCTTGATGGACATGTTCTTCTCGGTGTCTTTCTGCATCACCTTTCCCACGGCCATCTCGAAATCCTCCTGGGTGACGTGAACTCTTCTCTCTCTCAGAGCGTACATCCCTGACTCTGTGCAAACACCCTTCATCTCAGCACCCGAGGCTCCGGGCATCAGCTCGGCAATCTTCTTCAGGTTTATGCCACGTGTCAGGTTCATCTTCCTGGAGTGGATCTTCAGGATGTCCAAACGGGCCTCCTCGTTGGGAGGGGGAAACTCAATCTTCCTGTCGATCCTGCCTGCCCTGAGTAGAGCCGAGTCCAGGATGTCGATACGGTTGGTGGCCATGACGACCTTGATGTTCTTGGTGGCCTCGAAGCCGTCCAGCTGATTGAGCAGCTCCAGCATGGTCCTCTGCACCTCGCTGTCTCCTCCAGAGCCGCCCTCCAGGCGAGACGAGCCGATGGAGTCTATCTCGTCCATGAAGATGATGGAGGGAGCGTGCTCCCTGGCCATGACGAACAGCTCACGCACCATGCGGGCGCCCTCTCCAATGAACTTCTGGACCAGCTCGGAGCCAGACACCCTGATGAAGGTGCAGTCAGTGTGGCGAGCCACAGCTCTAGCCAGCAGAGTTTTCCCTGTGCCCGGTGGGCCGTACAGCAG
>NC_139650.1:6406948-6424998 GCF_964638095.1 Poromitra crassiceps
AGGTTACTCTAAGGTATAAACCTGCACACACACAAGGCTTGCTTACACAGAGACACACATGCACTCACACACATATTAGTATGTGTTATGTCCCCAGTGTGCTGATCTGTATGTAGCCTGTTTCATGTGAATGTGTCAATGTGCCAGTGGAGACTTTATTATTATCAATAACAAAACATGTGTTATTGTAGTTTGCCCTCGGGGATCAATAATGTTCTGCTCTATCTACTGTTTTCTACAACATTATCCGTTATTTACCTAATTGGAGCGAAGCGAGGCTGATTGAAAGCAGAGCCTTGCTGGCTGCTGCTGGCCTTGTCCTGCGGCACGTAGCGATAAGCAGGCTGAATTAACTCATTGAGTGCCAAGGACGGACATGTTCGTCATTTCAAATAGTAACGTAGAGTGCCAAGGACGGACATGTTCGTCAATTGCGTTTTTTGACGGTGGGGCGTCGATCAAAGCCTTCTGCCTCTGATGTACAAATATTATAGCTATTGGATGTGTCTAACCTATTTTACAGAACCCTTAGGTGGCGACAGTGCTCTCCACATAACAGAAAGGCAAGGAAAAAACAAAGAAGAAGTCGTTATGGAAACGGAAATCGCATCGCATCCGTATGCATCGATATGCTGAAGCACGTTACTGCAGCTGTGCCTGCAGCAGCCAATCTGCTCCCACAATTGAGCCGCTCCGTGTCGGTTGCGACAGCACATCTGCACATCCACACCGTGGAGTTGTTATTATTCTCAACTGGAAGCATCGTTGCCGGTGACAAACACACGCGGAACGCTGTAAAAAAGCCTGGCTGTTCCGCACCCTTCACTGTGCGCACAGCAAACTCAGCAGAGAGCCACCACAGACAGGAGGAGGAGTGTGCAGTTGAGGCGAGGCGGGGCGGGGCGGGGGGGGGGGGGGGGGGCACGCAGAGCAGCACGCAACACCCAGACAGACCCAGGCAGCAGGACAGGATTGACAAACGCAAGCCAGAATATCCGATACCCACCAGCAGCAAATCAAAACCAGCAAGAAGCTGCAACCAGCAGCGCACGCAGGGGCCAGCGCTGCTGGTTGTAGCTAAAAATATTATTCTGCCAAACAAAATTCCCTGGCCTAAACTGTTTTATTGAAGGAAATTATTTTTGAGGTGTGACTACATTAGAAAAGATTAGCTTCAGAGTCAGTGATGTGCTTGAAATGATTAATTTCACAAAAGGCCAATTATCTCAGCTTCTAGAAAAAAATTGCTTTTTTTGGATGAATCAAGCTATCTTCTCCGGCTCATAACTAAAGAACGGAAAATGGGATCAATAAACTTTTTTTTGCAGATGATAGAATAGAGTCTCATCGTTCTTTGTGCGTGTTCAGTGTTTACATAGTAATATCACACAATATTCTGTGGGCCTCGAGAAATCACTGAAAACGCTCTGAAACTCTGGCACTGGGAGCGTCCGTTCTCCAAAAGTGGCTGGCACTCAATGAGTTAATGGCGGTAGCTCAGTCTCTCGATGACAGGTTGAATCGTCGTTACAAACACAAACGGCACGTACTGTGTTACCCCGAAAACACTCTGCGAAACACGTCAATGACCAAATCTCAGAATCCATCTTGAGAGTGGGCTGGCTATGTGTGTGTGTGTGTGTGTGTATGGTTTACTGTTATATTTGTACAATAGCACAAGTAGCCTAATGATTGATTCTCAGTCATTTAACACATTGAGTGCCACAGCGCTTCAGTAAAATTGTCTGGAGCCTGTGCCAGATTCACTTCCATTCAGTTGAAAACAGCTATAGAATTTTTTCTATTAGAGCTATATTGAGAGGGCTGGACTCTAATGAAACATTGAACACTCCTGCTTCTTCCAAAGAAGAAATTTTGTTTCTAGACAGTTCCATTATGAAATGACAGCCTCTGTAAGAAGTGCACTTTCAAGGGTTTTCTGCCGTTTTTTTTTACTTTTCAAGATATAGTGACTTTTATGAATACTTTTTGCACTCTAATTTCGAGCACATTCACTGACTCTGGCTGGTGTTTTCTGATGTGGTGGTGTGGTGTGGTTTCTGTGCAGCCTGCTCCCCCCACCCCCCTCCCTCCACCCCCCTCCCTCCACCCCCGAGCTGCGGGCTCCTCCCCACACGCACAGAGTCTAGACTCCGTTTTTGCCCCGGACAGATCCCAGCGCGCAACAAGGAAGTGCCAAACGCGACTGAACGAAAAGGGCTTGGCCGTTCGGCTTCGGGTGCTGGCTTTCTGGCAGGGAATCATGTGGAGAAACAGATAGATAGAAGATAGATATAAGCAGAAGAGCTCAGTTGTGGGCACGGATGCAGCCGAGCCAACTGTCCGCTCCGCTGCAGACAGAGCAATCAATACGGCTCTGGCTGAAGCATGCATCGGTTTCCACTTTGATCACGTCTTTCCCTGCTGTCTCCTGTACAAAGTAAAGGATCTGAGGTGGGTGGAGCAGCTCCCGTGACGATGTTTAAGGTGGCGCCGTGTGATCCCTTGAAGGGATTCATGCTCACTGGCTAGGTACGACCTTAAACAGACGTCCTTGGCACTCAATGTGTTAAGCACGTATTTGGCCGCCACCATTACTTTTTACCATCACATTGCTTTGGCTCTTAATGTTTGTTCTTAATCATGACTTAATAACATCATGTTGATGTTTGAGTTGGCTACTGCACCTGTCTCTGCTTGGCAGTGCTGAGAGATGTAGTCCGATTCTTTATCCAGTTTGAATTTAAAGCGAATCATCGAAGTACTTCAAAAATGACGGTAGTTAGCGTAGAAGAAAAGCTAAGGTAACCGGCACCTATCTGTCCAACAGAGTACAGGCCAACTCCTCTTCATCCCCATCCTATCCTTCAATGCCTCCACTCTAGTTTTGGAAGGAGCATTGTCCCTTTGGGGTTTTGCATACAGTAGGTGTACTTTCTTACTGTTTTTTTACCGTTCTGGCAACCGCAGGGAGGAGGGGTCAACTTTGAAAGTTGTGTTTACAAGCCACATGCAGCAAAATCCTCCTCAGTATGCCTTTACTGTGTGTATATGATGACCTTCAGGTAATAATGATCGTCCCAATTTGCAGATGAACTCTTGAGGTTTTGCAGTGTGGCTGTCAGGAGGTGCAGGCATGTTCAAATGGCCCCAGCTAACATGTGACAGTAATCAGTTGAATCAGAGACGCAGTGGAGTCAGGAGCAGTGGAGTCAGACAGGGTAGTGGAGTCAGACAGGGTAGTGGAGTCAGACAGGGTAGTGGAGTCAGACAGGGCAGTGGAGTCAGACAGGGTAGTGGAGTCAGACAGGGCAGTGGAGTCAGACAGGGTAGTGGAGTCAGAAAGGGTAGTGGAGTCAGACAGGGTAGTGGAGTCAGAAAGGGTAGTGGAGTCAGACAGGGTAGTGGAGTCAGAAAGGGTAGTGGAGTCAGACAGGGTAGTGGAGTCAGACAGGGTAGTGGAGTCAGAAAGGGTAGTGGAGTCAGACAGGGCAGTGGAGTCAGAAAGGGTAGTGGAGTCAGACAGGGTAGTGGAGTCAGACAGGGTAGTGGAGTCAGGCAGGGCAGTGGAGTCAGACAGGGCAGTGGAGTCAGACAGGGTAGTGGAGTCAGACAGGTAGTGGAGTCCGAGAGGGCAGTGGAGTCAGAGAGGGCAGTTGAGTCAGACAGGGTAGTGGAGTCAGACAGGGTAGTGGAGTCAGACAGGGTAGTGGAGTCAGACAGGGCAGTGGAGTCAGAGAGGGCAGTTGAGTCAGACAGGGTAGTGGAGTCAGAGAGGGCAGTGGAGTCAGGCAGGTAGTGGAGTCCGAGAGGGCAGTGGAGTCAGAGAGGGCAGTTGAGTCAGACAGGGTAGTGGAGTCAGACAGGGTAGTGGAGTCAGACAGGGTAGTGGAGTCAGACAGGGCAGTGGAGTCAGAGAGGGCAGTTGAGTCAGACAGGGTAGTGGAGTCAGACAGGGTAGTGGAGTCAGACAGGGTAGTGGAGTCAGACAGGGTAGTGGAGTCAGGCAGGCAGTGGAGTCAGGCAGGCAGTGGAGTCAGGCAGGCAGTGGAGTCAGACAGGGTAGTGGAGTCAGGCAGTTGAGTCAGACAGGGTAGTGGGGTCAGACAGGGTAGTGGAGTCAGACAGGGTAGTGGAGTCAGGCAGGGTAGTGGAGTCAGGCAGTGGAGTCAGACAGGGTAGTGGAGTCAGACAGGGTAGTGGAGTCAGGCAGTTGAGTCAGACAGGGTAGTGGGGTCAGACAGGGTAGTGGAGTCAGGCAGGCAGTTGAGTCAGACAGGGTAGTGGAGTCAGACAGGGCAGTGGAGTCAGGCAGGCAGTGGAGTCAGAGAGGGCAGTGGAGTCAGACAGGCAGTTGAGTCAGACAGGGTAGTGGAGTCAGACAGGGTAGTGGAGTCAGAGAGGGCAGTTGAGTCAGACAGGGTAGTGGAGTCAGACAGGGTAGTGGAGTCAGGCAGGCAGTTGAGTCAGACAGGGTAGTGGAGTCAGACAGGCAGTTGAGTCAGACAGGGCAGTGGAGTCAGACAGGGTAGTGGAGTCAGAGAGGGCAGTTGAGTCAGACAGGGTAGTAGAGTCAGACAGGGTAGTGGAGTCAGAGAGGGCAGTTGAGTCAGACAGGGTAGTGGAGTCAGACAGGGTAGTGGAGTCAGGCAGGCAGTTGAGTCAGACAGGGTAGTGGAGTCAGACAGGCAGTTGAGTCAGACAGGCAGTTGAGTCAGACAGGCAGTTGAGTCAGACAGGGTAGTGGAGTCAGGCAGGCAGTTGTGTCAGACAGGGTAGTGGAGTCAGACAGGCAGTTGAGTCAGACAGGGTAGTGGAGTCAGACAGGGTAGTGGAGTCAGAGAGGGCAGTTGAGTCAGACAGGGTAGTGGAGTCAGACAGGGTAGTGGAGTCAGGCAGGCAGTGGAATCAGGCAGGGTAGTGGAGTCAGAGAGGGCAGTGGAGTCAGAAAGGGTAGTGGAGTCAGACAGGGTAGTGGAGTCAGACAGGGTAGTGGAGTCAGGCAGGGCAGTGGAGTCAGACAGGGCAGTGGAGTCAGACAGGGTAGTGGAGTCAGACAGGTAGTGGAGTCCGAGAGGGCAGTGGAGTCAGAGAGGGCAGTTGAGTCAGACAGGGTAGTGGAGTCAGACAGGGTAGTGGAGTCAGACAGGGTAGTGGAGTCAGACAGGGCAGTGGAGTCAGAGAGGGCAGTTGAGTCAGACAGGGTAGTGGAGTCAGAGAGGGCAGTGGAGTCAGGCAGGTAGTGGAGTCCGAGAGGGCAGTGGAGTCAGAGAGGGCAGTTGAGTCAGACAGGGTAGTGGAGTCAGACAGGGTAGTGGAGTCAGACAGGGTAGTGGAGTCAGACAGGGCAGTGGAGTCAGAGAGGGCAGTTGAGTCAGACAGGGTAGTGGAGTCAGACAGGGTAGTGGAGTCAGACAGGGTAGTGGAGTCAGACAGGGTAGTGGAGTCAGGCAGGCAGTGGAGTCAGGCAGGCAGTGGAGTCAGGCAGGCAGTGGAGTCAGACAGGGTAGTGGAGTCAGGCAGTTGAGTCAGACAGGGTAGTGGGGTCAGACAGGGTAGTGGAGTCAGACATGGTAGTGGAGTCAGGCAGGGTAGTGGAGTCAGGCAGTGGAGTCAGACAGGGTAGTGGAGTCAGACAGGGTAGTGGAGTCAGGCAGTTGAGTCAGACAGGGTAGTGGAGTCAGGCAGGCAGTTGAGTCAGACAGGGTAGTGGAGTCAGACAGGGCAGTGGAGTCAGGCAGGCAGTGGAGTCAGAGAGGGCAGTGGAGTCAGACAGGCAGTTGAGTCAGACAGGGTAGTGGAGTCAGACAGGGTAGTGGAGTCAGAGAGGGCAGTTGAGTCAGACAGGGTAGTGGAGTCAGACAGGGTAGTGGAGTCAGGCAGGCAGTTGAGTCAGACAGGGTAGTGGAGTCAGACAGGCAGTTGAGTCAGACAGGGCAGTGGAGTCAGACAGGGTAGTGGAGTCAGAGAGGGCAGTTGAGTCAGACAGGGTAGTAGAGTCAGACAGGGTAGTGGAGTCAGAGAGGGCAGTTGAGTCAGACAGGGTAGTGGAGTCAGACAGGGTAGTGGAGTCAGGCAGGCAGTTGAGTCAGACAGGGTAGTGGAGTCAGACAGGCAGTTGAGTCAGACAGGCAGTTGAGTCAGACAGGCAGTTGAGTCAGACAGGGTAGTGGAGTCAGGCAGGCAGTTGAGTCAGACAGGGTAGTGGAGTCAGACAGGCAGTTGAGTCAGACAGGGTAGTGGAGTCAGACAGGGTAGTGGAGTCAGAGAGGGCAGTTGAGTCAGACAGGGTAGTGGAGTCAGACAGGGTAGTGGAGTCAGGCAGGCAGTGGAGTCAGGCAGGGTAGTGGAGTCAGAGAGGGCAGTGGAGTCAGAGAGGGCAGTGGAGTCAGACAGGCAGTTGAGTCAGACAGGGTAGTGGGGTCAGACAGGGTAGTGGAGTCAGGCAGTTGAGTCAGACAGGGTAGTGGGGTCAGACAGGGTAGTGGAGTCAGAAGCAGTTGAGTCAGACAGGGTAGTGGAGTCAGACACGCAGGGGAGTCAGACAGTATCCGTGGATTGCAGAAACATACAATGCAAACATTTTAGTTTGCATTGTATTGCATTGCAACCTGATCTCCAAAAAAAATAAAAAATAATTGGAGACTGTGTTGGGTGACCAGGCAGCATTACTTCTACATGAGTATAGTATTTCAGTACTCTTTGTACTTGATTACATCTACATGAGTATAGTATTTCAGTACTCTTTGTACTTGTACACATTGCCGTGGGCCATACTGTTTGTTTATGTGAGCTGGAGAGAGGACTCTCTGCTTTTGCCCCGGTGCTGCTCCTTCCCTCTGAGCGGCCCGGGTCGAGGCACTCGATCTGGTCCACTTTGGGGTCAGCCAGCACCAACTGAACCGCTAAGAAAACACCAAATCCACTTCAGCTCAACCCTTACTTTGCGATAACGCGTCCTTAATCGCCTGCAATCAAACCTGGCCCAAACCCCACAGAATAAAGCAATAAAATCAACATCGCGCAGTAAAAGCTTCTTGATGAAAAAAATGTGTCTTAAGGAGTGAGGTGAAACGGGTCCTCTAGCCCAGAGGTTCTCAAATGTGTTTCAGCCAAGGAGCCCTTACAAGATAGAAAATATACCGGGGACCCCCTTATTCTGATTTGTGATTTTGGGCTAAGCTTAATTGTTTCCACGATAACGTGCTTGACTTTTAAATTCATAGGTTTGTTAGATTAGAATGTAATCCATTAACCATTTTAGATTTAAAGCATAAAATATTTTCATTGAACTATGAAGCTTTTGCAACAACAACAAAAAGTTTTTATTTTTATTTTCCTGAAAATTTTTCACGGACCCCCTTGCAAAGTGCCAAAGTGTCCCCGGACAACCCATTTGAGAACCACTGCGTCTAGCAGGTTGTTCCAGACCCTGGGCCCTTATGGCAAAAGACCCTCCTGTCTGTGTGGGATACATACAGCAGGACCCTGTAACTGAGGGGCCAGCCCACGCCTGGCTTTAAAAGTAATCAAAATAATTTAAAATGAACAATGACACGCTCTGGTGTCATCAGAGAGGCGTTTCAAGCAGGTGAGAGCCAGCAAAGCTGCTGCTAACTTGTTCACAGCAGCCGTGCACAGCTGGGCTGTGATCCAAACAGCAGACCACCCTGTCGCCTCCTGGGACTATAAACCACAAATAAACAAGACGCCGCCTACGACTAAACAAGTGCAATGATAACAACCACAAAAGGATAGATGATTATCTTAAATGTTTGTTGTACAGTAACATCCTTTCTCATAGAAGTCGTATAGTCTCTTACGCTTAATTTAGGGTACGGCGCTCAACATTTGTGATAAGTCTCTCTCGACAGAAATAAAAGCGTCACACCGTTTTTAGTTTATATTTCAGCAACAGGTTCCAGTCGTCTCCATGGTAACAGGGAGCCCCCCCCCCCTACCCGTCTCCATGGTAACAGGGAGCCCCCCCCCCAGCAAAGGTTTCTCCCCCCTCCTCAGCTTCACTCCGAGCCGCTCGAGGAGCGACGGGTTTGTTTTCCTCTGGGTTCAAATCGCTGTGAAAACATCTCGCCCCGAGTCGCAAGTGCAAAAAGTAGCCACGGACCCTCGTATCTGTGTCTCCCCGCATCGCTTTTGACAACCTGCTTCTCGAGTAGCAAAGAAACGTGTGGAGAGACGCTTTGTTCTGTCTCTTCTGACGTCAGCTCTGTTGAGAGACGGTTTCTCAAAAGTGTCAAGAGACGATCGCATGAAGCATGCGTTGGGCTTTAGTTTAGCACAGACAGTTCTGGTTTGGCCAATGAACACTTTCTGAGGTTTGTTATTTTCTAAATACCAGACTGCCATCGATTTTGTTGATTTCTAATCAGAATTTTGAGGCAGAAAGTTATAAATGACTGCAGCTGGTAGCTAATTAAATCATTTTAAATCAATATTTGATGTCAACTGATTAATGTCTTTGGAAAGTAGGCAACATCAGGCATGTATATATCAGGCATGTAATAAGTAGGCTGGATAATATAGGGCTAATAATTATATAAGAAAATCATTGCTGTTACTTAACCGTGTGTAGGCTAATATTGGAAACAGTGACATTTTTTCCCTCTTTATTTTCGGGAGATTAAGGGTTTTGTTGAGCAGTTATGCATGTTTCCAGCACCGCCTTCAGTTTATAGTGGTAACCCTTTAGAATACAGCCCGCAACTTACAGGGTAAGTACAGGGTACTTACAGGGTAAGTACAGGGTAACAACAAGATCTGTACTTGCAGGGTACAAAATATGTACTTACACGGTGAATACAACGTACAAGATGTGAATTTATGGAATAAGGGGCCCTTGTAGTTATACTGTAGTTACTATGGAACTACAAGGGAATTAACACTGTTTTAGTTACTATATAACTAGGGGGGATTAACATTGCTTTAGTTACTATATAACTAGGGGGGATTAACATTGCTTTAGTTACTATATAACTAGGGGGGATTAACATTGCTTTAGTTACTATATAACTAGGGGGGATTAACATTGCTTTAGTTACTATATAACTAGGGGGGATTAAGATTCCTTTAGAATACAACCCACGCCCCTGTAGTTACCATGTAGTTACAGATGTTAAGGTGAAGATGTTGAGATGTTTTTTTATATATATTATTATTCACATCTTGTACCCTGTACTTACCCTGTAAGTATGCTGTAAGTACAGCTTTTGTTACCCTGTAGTTACCCTGTAAGTACCATGTACTTACCCTGTAAGTATGCTGTAAGTACAGCTTTTGTTACCCTGTAGTTACCCTGTAAGTACCATGTACTTACCCTGTAAGTACCATGTACTTACCCTGTAAGACGTATATACAGTAGCACTCATCTCAAACAGAGAAAGCCTGGCTGAGGTGACTGGAGGTTTTCCAGCTGTATCGTCCGTTTCTTCTTTTCTCTCTGAAGCAGCTCCGTCCTGAACAAAGCCTTCCTGTTCTTCTGCCTCTCCACCATGTTGACGCTCTAAAACAAACCTGTTCTTCTGCCTCTCCACCATGTTGACGCTCTAAAACAAACCTGTTCTTCTGCCTCTCCACCATGTTGACGCTCTAAAACAAACCTGTTCTTCTGCCTCTCCACCATGTTGACGCTCCAAAACAAACCTGTTCTTCTGCCTCTCCACCATGTTGACGCTCTAAAACAAACCTGTTCTTCTGCCTCTCCACCATGTTGACGCTCCAAAACAAACCTGTTCTTCTGCCTCTCCACCATGTTGACGCTCCAAAACAAACCTGTTCTTCTGCCTCTCCACCATGTTGACGCTCCAAAACAAACCTGTTCTTCTGCCTCTCCACCATGTTGACGCTCTAAAACAAACCTGTTCTTCTGCCTCTCCACCATGTTGATGCTCCAAAACAAACCTGTTCTTCTGCCTCTCCACCATGTTGATGCTCCAAAACAAACCTGTTCTTCTGCCTCTCCACCATGTTGATGCTCCAAAACAAACCTGTTCTTCTGCCTCTCCACCATGTTGATGCTCTAAAACAAACCTGTTCTTCTGCCTCTCCACCATGTTGATGCTCTAAAACAAACCTGTTCTTCTGCCTCTCCACCATGTTGACGCTCCAAAACAAACCTGTTCTTCTGCCTCTCCACCATGTTGATGCTCTAAAACAAACCTGTTCTTCTGCCTCTCCACCATGTTGATGCTCCAAAACAAACCTGTTCTTCTGCCTCTCCACCATGTTGATGCTCCAAAACAAACCTGTTCTTCTGCCTCTCCACCATGTTGATGCTCCAAAACAAACCTGTTCTTCTGCCTCTCCACCATGTTGATGCTCCAAAACAAACCTGTTCTTCTGCCTCTCCACCATGTTGACGCTCTAAAACAAACCTGTTCTTCTGCCTCTCCACCATGTTGACGCTCTAAAACAAACCTGTTCTTCTGCCTCTCCACCATGTTGACGCTCCAAAACAAACCTGTTCTTCTGCCTCTCCACCATGTTGACGCTCCAAAACAAACCTGTTCTTCTGCCTCTCCACCATGTTGATGCTCCAAAACAAACCTGTTCTTCTGCCTCTCCACCATGTTGACGCTCCAAAACAAACCTGTTCTTCTGCCTCTCCACCATGTTGATGCTCCAAAACAAACCTGTTCTTCTGCCTCTCCACCATGTTGATGCTCCAAAACAAACCTGTTCTTCTGCCTCTCCACCATGTTGATGCTCTAAAACAAACCTGTTCTTCTGCCTCTCCACCATGTTGATGCTCTAAAACAAACCTGTTCTTCTGCCTCTCCACCATGTTGACGCTCCAAAACAAACCTGTTCTTCTGCCTCTCCACCATGTTGATGCTCCAAAACAAACCTGTTCTTCTGCCTCTCCACCATGTTGATGCTCCAAAACAAACCTGTTCTTCTGCCTCTCCACCATGTTGACGCTCCAAAACAAACCTGTTCTTCTGCCTCTCCACCATGTTGATGCTCCAAAACAAACCTGTTCTTCTGCCTCTCCACCATGTTGATGCTCCAAAACAAACCTGTTCTTCTGCCTCTCCACCATGTTGATGCTCTAAAACAAACCTGTTCTTCTGCCTCTCCACCATGTTGATGCTCCAAAACAAACCTGTTCTTCTGCCTCTCCACCATGTTGATGCTCTAAAACAAACCTGTTCTTCTGCCTCTCCACCATGTTGATGCTCCAAAACAAACCTGTTCTTCTGCCTCTCCACCATGTTGATGCTCCAAAACAAACCTGTTCTTCTGCCTCTCCACCATGTTGATGCTCCAAAACAAACCTGTTCTTCTGCCTCTCCACCATGTTGATGCTCCAAAACAAACCTGTTCTTCTGCCTCTGCACCATGTTGATGCTCCAAAACAAACCTGTTCTTCTGCCTCTCCACCATGTTGATGCTCCAAAACAAACCTGTTCTTCTGCCTCTCCACCATGTTGATGCTCTAAAACAAACCTGTTCTTCTGCCTCTCCACCATGTTGATGCTCTAAAACAAACCTGTTCTTCTGCCTCTCCACCATGTTGATGCTCTAAAACAAACCTGTTCTTCTGCCTCTGCACCATGTTGATGCTCCAAAACAAACCTGTTCTTCTGCCTCTCCACCATGTTGACGCTCCAAAACAAACCTGTTCTCTGCCTCTCCACCATGTTGATGCTCTAAAACAAACCTGTTCTTCTGCCTCTCCACCATGTTGATTTGATGCTCCAAAACAAACCTGTTCTTCTGCCTCTCCACCATGTTGATGCTCTAAAACAAACCTGTTCTTCTGCCTCTCCACCATGTTGACGCTCCAAAACAAACCTGTTCTTCTGCCTCTCCACCATGTTGATGCTCCAAAACAAACCTGTTCTTCTGCCTCTCCACCATGTTGATGCTCTAAAACAAACCTGTTCTTCTGCCTCTCCACCATGTTGATGCTCCAAAACAAACCTGTTCTTCTGCCTCTCCACCATGTTGATGCTCCAAAACAAACCTGTTCTTCTGCCTCTCCACCATGTTGACGCTCCAAAACAAACCTGTTCTCTGCCTCTCCACCATGTTGATGCTCCAAAACAAACCTGTTCTTCTGCCTCTCCACCATGTTGATGCTCCAAAACAAACCTGTTCTTCTGCCTCTCCACCATGTTGATGCTCCAAAACAAACCTGTTCTTCTGCCTCTCCACCATGTTGATGCTCCAAAACAAACCTGTTCTTCTGCCTCTCCACCATGTTGATGCTCTAAAACAAACCTGTTCTTCTGCCTCTCCACCATGTTGATGCTCTAAAACAAACCTGTTCTTCTGCCTCTCCACCATGTTGATGCTCTAAAACAAACCTGTTCTTCTGCCTCTGCACCATGTTGATGCTCCAAAACAAACCTGTTCTTCTGCCTCTCCACCATGTTGACGCTCCAAAACAAACCTGTTCTCTGCCTCTCCACCATGTTGATGCTCCAAAACAAACCTGTTCTTCTGCCTCTCCACCATGTTGATGCTCTAAAACAAACCTGTTCTTCTGCCTCTCCACCATGTTGATGCTCTAAAACAAACCTGTTCTCTGCCTCTCCACCATGTTGACGCTCCAAAACAAACCTGTTCTTCTGCCTCTCCACCATGTTGATGCTCTAAAACAAACCTGTTCTTCTGCCTCTCCACCATGTTGACGCTCCAAAACAAACCTGTTCTTCTGCCTCTCCACCATGTTGATGCTCTAAAACAAACCTGTTCTTCTGCCTCTCCACCATGTTGATGCTCCAAAACAAACCTGTTCTTCTGCCTCTCCACCATGTTGATGCTCTAAAACAAACCTGTTCTTCTGCCTCTCCACCATGTTGATGCTCTAAAACAAACCTGTTCTCTGCCTCTCCACCATGTTGACGCTCCAAAACAAACCTGTTCTTCTGCCTCTCCACCATGTTGATGCTCTAAAACAAACCTGTTCTTCTGCCTCTCCACCATGTTGATGCTCCAAAACAAACCTGTTCTTCTGCCTCTCCACCATGTTGATGCTCTAAAACAAACCTGTTCTTCTGCCTCTCCACCATGTTGACGCTCTAAAACAAACCTGTTCTTCTGCCTCTCCACCATGTTGACGCTCCAAAACAAACCTGTTCTTCTGCCTCTCCACCATGTTGCTGCTCCAAAACAAACCTGTTCTTCTGCCTCTCCACCATGTTGATGCTCCAAAACAAACCTGTTCTTCTGCCTCTCCACCATGTTGATGCTCCAAAACAAACCTGTTCTTCTGCCTCTCCACCATGTTGATGCTCCAAAACAAACCTGTTCTTCTGCCTCTCCACCATGTTGATGCTCTAAAACAAACCTGTTCTTCTGCCTCTCCACCATGTTGATGCTCTAAAACAAACCTGTTCTTCTGCCTCTCCACCATGTTGACGCTCCAAAACAAACCTGTTCTTCTGCCTCTCCACCATGTTGATGCTCCAAAACAAACCTGTTCTTCTGCCTCTCCACCATGTTGATGCTCTAAAACAAACCTGTTCTTCTGCCTCTCCACCATGTTGATGCTCTAAAACAAACCTGTTCTTCTGCCTCTCCACCATGTTGACGCTCCAAAACAAACCTGTTCTTCTGCCTCTCCACCATGTTGATGCTCCAAAACAAACCTGTTCTTCTGCCTCTCCACCATGTTGCTGCTCTAAAACAAACCTGTTCTTCTGCCTCTCCACCATGTTGACGCTCCAAAACTAACCTGTTCTTCTGCCTCTCCACCATGTTGATGCTCCAAAACAAACCTGTTCTTCTGCCTCTCCACCATGTTGACGCTCCAAAACAAACCTGTTCTTCTGCCTCTCCACCATGTTGCTGCTCCAAAACAAACCTGTTCTTCTGCCTCTCCACCATGTTGATGCTCCAAAACAAACCTGTTCTTCTGCCTCTCCACCATGTTGATGCTCCAAAACAAACCTGTTCTTCTGCCTCTCCACCATGTTGATGCTCCAAAACAAACCTGTTCTTCTGCCTCTCCACCATGTTGACGCTCCAAAACAAACCTGTTCTTCTGCCTCTCCACCATGTTGACGCTCCAAAACAAACCTGTTCTTCTGCCTCTCCACCATGTTGCTGCTCTAAAACAAACCTGTTCTTCTGCCTCTCCACCATGTTGACGCTCCAAAACTAACCTGTTCTTCTGCCTCTCCACCATGTTGATGCTCCAAAACAAACCTGTTCTTCTGCCTCTCCACCATGTTGACGCTCCAAAACAAACCTGTTCTTCTGCCTCTCCACCATGTTGATGCTCCAAAACAAACCTGTTCTTCTGCCTCTCCACCATGTTGACGCTCCAAAACAAACCTGTTCTTCTGCCTCTCCACCATGTTGATGCTCCAAAACAAACCTGTTCTTCTGCCTCTCCACCATGTTGACGCTCCAAAACAAACCTGTTCTTCTGCCTCTCCACCATGTTGATGCTCCAAAACAAACCTGTTCTTCTGCCTCTCCACCATGTTGACGCTCCAAAACAAACCTGTTCTTCTGCCTCTCCACCATGTTGATGCTCCAAAACAAACCTGTTCTTCTGCCTCTCCACCATGTTGATGCTCCAAAACAAACCTGTTCTTCTGCCTCTCCACCATGTTGACGCTCCAAAACAAACCTGTTCTTCTGCCTCTCCACCATGTTGACGCTCTAAAACAAACCTGTTCTTCTGCCTCTCCACCATGTTGATGCTCTAAAACAAACCTGTTCTTCTGCCTCTCCACCATGTTGATGCTCTAAAACAAACCTGTTCTTCTGCCTCTCCACCATGTTGACGCTCTAAAACAAACCTGTTCTTCTGCCTCTCCACCATGTTGACGCTCTAAAACAAACCTGTTCTTCTGCCTCTCCACCATGTTGATGCTCCAAAACAAACCTGTTCTTCTGCCTCTCCACCATGTTGCTGCTCCAAAACAAACCTGTTCTTCTGCCTCTCCACCATGTTGATGCTCCAAAACAAACCTGTTCTTCTGCCTCTCCACCATGTTGACGCTCCAAAACAAACCTGTTCTTCTGCCTCTCCACCATGTTGACGCTCCAAAACAAACCTGTTCTTCTGCCTCTCCACCATGTTGACGCTCCAAAACAAACCTGTTCTTCTGCCTCTCCACCATGTTGCTGCTCCAAAACAAACCTGTTCTTCTGCCTCTCCACCATGTTGACGCTCTAAAACAAACCTGTTCTTCTGCCTCTCCACCATGTTGCTGCTCCAAAACAAACCTGTTCTTCTGCCTCTCCACCATGTTGATGCTCCAAAACAAACCTGTTCTTCTGCCTCTCCACCATGTTGACGCTCTAAAACAAACCTGTTCTTCTGCCTCTCCACCATGTTGCTGCTCCAAAACAAACCTGTTCTTCTGCCTCTCCACCATGTTGACGCTCCAAAACAAACCTGTTCTTCTGCCTCTCCACCATGTTGACGCTCCAAAACAAACCTGTTCTTCTGCCTCTCCACCATGTTGATGCTCCAAAACAAACCTGTTCTTCTGCCTCTCCACCATGTTGACGCTCCAAAACAAACCTGTTCTTCTGCCTCTCCACCATGTTGATGCTCTAAAACAAACCTGTTCTTCTGCCTCTCCACCATGTTGACGCTCCAAAACAAACCTGTTCTTCTGCCTCTCCACCATGTTGACGCTCCAAAACAAACCTGTTCTTCTGCCTCTCCACCATGTTGATGCTCTAAAACAAACCTGTTCTTCTGCCTCTCCACCATGTTGATGCTCTAAAACAAACCTGTTCTTCTGCCTCTCCACCATGTTGACGCTCCAAAACAAACCTGTTCTTCTGCCTCTCCACCATGTTGATGCTCTAAAACAAACCTGTTCTTCTGCCTCTCCACCATGTTGACGCTCCAAAACAAACCTGTTCTTCTGCCTCTCCACCATGTTGACGCTCCAAAACAAACCTGTTCTTCTGCCTCTCCACCATGTTGATGCTCCAAAACAAACCTGTTCTTCTGCCTCTCCACCATGTTGACGCTCTAAAACAAACCTGTTCTTCTGCCTCTCCACCATGTTGATGCTCCAAAACAAACCTGTTCTTCTGCCTCTCCACCATGTTGCTGCTCCAAAACAAACCTGTTCTTCTGCCTCTCCACCATGTTGACGCTCCAAAACAAACCTGTTCTTCTGCCTCTCCACCATGTTGACGCTCCAAAACAAACCTGTTCTTCTGCCTCTCCACCATGTTGACGCTCCAAAACAAACCTGTTCTTCTGCCTCTCCACCATGTTGATGCTCCAAAACAAACCTGTTCTTCTGCCTCTCCACCATGTTGATGCTCCAAAACAAACCTGTTCTTCTGCCTCTCCACCATGTTGACGCTCCAAAACAAACCTGTTCTTCTGCCTCTCCACCATGTTGATGCTCTAAAACAAACCTGTTCTTCTGCCTCTCCACCATGTTGATGCTCCAAAACAAACCTGTTCTTCTGCCTCTCCACCATGTTGACGCTCCAAAACAAACCTGTTCTTCTGCCTCTCCACCATGTTGACGCTCCAAAACAAACCTGTTCTTCTGCCTCTCCACCATGTTGACGCTCCAAAACAAACCTGTTCTTCTGCCTCTCCACCATGTTGACGCTCTAAAACAAACCTGTTATTCTGCCTCTCCACCATGTTGATTTGATGCTCCAAAACAAACCTGTTCTTCTGCCTCTC
Organism: Poromitra crassiceps; assembly: GCF_964638095.1. Taxonomy (NCBI): domain Eukaryota; kingdom Metazoa; phylum Chordata; class Actinopteri; order Beryciformes; family Melamphaidae; genus Poromitra; species Poromitra crassiceps. The sequence continues at coordinate 6,423,597 of NC_139650.1, forward strand.
CACCATGTTGATGCTCTAAAACAAACCTGTTCTTCTGCCTCTCCACCATGTTGACGCTCCAAAACAAACCTGTTCTTCTGCCTCTCCACCATGTTGACGCTCCAAAACAAACCTGTTCTTCTGCCTCTCCACCATGTTGACGCTCCAAAACAAACCTGTTCTTCTGCCTCTCCACCATGTTGATGCTCCAAAACAAACCTGTTCTTCTGCCTCTCCACCATGTTGACGCTCCAAAACAAACCTGTTCTTCTGCCTCTCCACCATGTTGACGCTCCAAAACAAACCTGTTCTTCTGCCTCTCCACCATGTTGATGCTCCAAAACAAACCTGTTCTTCTGCCTCTCCACCATGTTGACGCTCCAAAACAAACCTGTTCTTCTGCCTCTCCACCATGTTGACGCTCCAAAACAAACCTGTTCTTCTGCCTCTCCACCATGTTGACGCTCCAAAACAAACCTGTTCTTCTGCCTCTCCACCATGTTGATGCTCTAAAACAAACCTGTTCTTCTGCCTCTCCACCATGTTGATGCTCTAAAACAAACCTGTTCTTCTGCCTCTCCACCATGTTGCTGCTCCAAAACAAACCTGTTCTTCTGCCTCTCCACCATGTTGATGCTCCAAAACAAACCTGTTCTTCTGCCTCTCCACCATGTTGATGCTCCAAAACAAACCTGTTCTTCTGCCTCTCCACCATGTTGCTGCTCTAAAACAAACCTGTTCTTCTGCCTCTCCACCATGTTGACGCTCTAAAACAAACCTGTTCTTCTGCCTCTCCACCATGTTGCTGCTCTAAAACAAACCTGTTCTTCTGCCTCTCCACCATGTTGACGCTCCAAAACAAACCTGTTCTTCTGCCTCTCCACCATGTTGACGCTCTAAAACAAACCTGTTCTTCTGCCTCTCCACCATGTTGACGCTCTAAAACAAACCTGTTCTTCTGCCTCTCCACCATGTTGACGCTCCAAAACAAACCTGTTCTTCTGCCTCTCCACCATGTTGATGCTCTAAAACAAACCTGTTCTTCTGCCTCTCCACCATGTTGACGCTCCAAAACAAACCTGTTCTTCTGCCTCTCCACCATGTTGACGCTCCAAAACAAACCTGTTCTTCTGCCTCTCCACCATGTTGACGCTCTAAAACAAACCTGTTCTTCTGCCTCTCCACCATGTTGACGCTCCAAAACAAACCTGTTCTTCTGCCTCTCCACCATGTTGCTGCTCTAAAACAAACCTGTTCTTCTGCCTCTCCACCATGTTGACGCTCTAAAACAAACCTGTTCTTCTGCCTCTCCACCATGTTGATGCTCTAAAACAAACCTGTTCTTCTGCCTCTCCACCATGTTGACGCTCCAAAACAAACCTGTTCTTCTGCCTCTCCACCATGTTGCCGCTCCAAAACAAAC
>NC_139650.1:6425198-6427698 GCF_964638095.1 Poromitra crassiceps
CTTTGTGAGGGAATTTCGGTGAAATAGGTCAAATATAACAACACAACAAACTGGATTGCTTTAAACTAGCAGGGACTACTTTCTCCAAAGGTTGTGGAAAACATTGTAAAGCTAAAAATCACTGCTCAGTTGATGAGGTTGCTCATTTGAAATAGTTCCGAAGATAAACCTGGTTGCATCTAGCTGTATGACGTAATGATATTTACTTTTTTTTTTAAGTCATGATTCTACAGGCCCTATGACAGAAACCTTGAACAACGTCTTAGCTTACTTTGGATCATGCTAGTCGCCGACTATCGCTCAACATACTGCATGCTAACGTGTTTGGCTCATCTACCAGGGGCGCATGGGGTCAATGTTAACTTGATCCATGGGTGTCCTCTCTTCCACACCAGCCCCTCACCTGCCCTGCTGCTGTAAAAGGCCATGTTGGTTTCCTATCGCGCCCGTCTTTACCCTCGGCTGGCTCTCTCATGCTGTCAGGTTCTCATGAGTCTTTACCCTCGGCTGGCTCTCTCATGCTGTCAGGTTCTCATGTGTCTTTACCCTCGGCTGGCTCTCTCATGCTGTCAGGTTCTCATGAGTCTTTACCCTCGGCTGGCTCTCTCATGCTGTCAGGTTCTCATGTGTCTTTACCCTCGGCTGGCTCTCTCATGCTGTCAGGTTCTCATGAGTCTTTACCCTCGGCTGGCTCTCTCATGCTGTCAGGTTCTCATGAGTCTTTACCCTCGGCTGGCTCTCTCATGCTGTCAGGTTCTCATGTGTCTTTACCCTCGGCTGACTCTCTCATGCTGTCAGGTTCTCATGAGTCTTTACCCTCGGCTGACTCTCTCATGCTGTCAGGTTCTCATGAGTCTTTACCCTCGGCTGGCTCTCTCATGCTGTCAGGTTCTCATGTGTCTTTACCCTCGGCTGGCTCTCTCATGCTGTCAGGTTCTCATGAGTCTTTACCCTCGGCTGGCTCTCTCATGCTGTCAGGTTCTCATGTGTCTTTACCCTCGGCTGGCTCTCTCATGCTGTCAGGTTCTCATGTGTCTTTACCCTCGGCTGGCTCTCTCATGCTGTCAGGTTCTCATGAGTCTTTACCCTCGGCTGGCTCTCTCATGCTGTCAGGTTCTCATGAGTCTTTACCCTCGGCTGGCTCTCTCATGCTGTCATGTTCTCATGAGTCTTTACCCTCAGCTGGCTCTCTCATGCTGTCAGGTTCTCATGAGTCTTTACCCTCGGCTGGCTCTCTCATGCTGTCAGGTTCTCATGCGTCTTTACCCTCGGCTGGCTCTCTCATGCTATCAGGTTCTCATGAGTCTTTACCCTCGGCTGGCTCTCTCATGCTGTCATGTTCTCATGAGTCTTTACCCTCAGCTGGCTCTCTCATGCTGTCAGGTTCTCATGAGTCTTTACCCTCGGCTGGCTCTCTCATGCTGTCAGGTTCTCATGAGTCTTTACCCTCAGCTGGCTCTCTCATGCTGTCAGGTTCTCATGAGTCTTTACCCTCAGCTGGCTCTCTCATGCTGTCAGGTTCTCATGCGTCTTTACCCTCGGCTGGCTCTCTCATGCTATCAGGTTCTCATGAGTCTTTACCCTCGGCTGGCTCTCTCATGCTGTCATGTTCTCATGAGTCTTTACCCTCAGCTGGCTCTCTCATGCTGTCAGGTTCTCATGAGTCTTTACCCTCGGCTGGCTCTCTCATGCTGTCATGTTCTCATGAGTCTTTACCCTCAGCTGGCTCTCTCATGCTGTCATGTTCTCATGAGTCTTTACCCTCAGCTGGCTCTCTCATGCTATCAGGTTCTCATGAGTCTTTACCCTCGGCTGGCTCTCTCATGCTGTCAGGTTCTCATGAGTCTTTACCCTCGGCTGGCTCTCTCATGCTGTCAGGTTCTCATGAGTCTTTACCCTCAGCTGGCTCTCTCATGCTGTCAGGTTCTCATGAGTCTTTACCCTCGGCTGGCTCTCTCATGCTGTCAGGTTCTCATGAGTCTTTACCCTCGGCTGGCTCTCTCATGCTGTCAGGTTCTCATGTGTCTTTACCCTCGGCTGGCTCTCTCATGCTGTCAGGTTCTCATGAGTCTTTACCCTCAGCTGGCTCTCTCATGCTGTCAGGTTCTCATGAGTCTTTACCCTCGGCTGGCTCTCTCATGCTGTCAGGTTCTCATGAGTCTTTACCCTCGGCTGGCTCTCTCATGCTGTCAGGTTCTCATGAGTCTTTACCCTCGGCTGGCTCTCTCATGCTGTCAGGTTCTCATGAGTCTTTACCCTCGGCTGGCTCTCTCATGCTGTCAGGTTCTCATGAGTCTTTACCCTCAGCTGGCTCTCTCATGCTGTCAGGTTCTCATGAGTCTTTACCCTCGGCTGGCTCTCTCATGCTGTCAGGTTCTCATGAGTCTTTACCCTCGGCTGGCTCTCTCATGCTGTCAGGTTCTCATGTGTCTTTACCCTCGGCTGGCTCTCTCATGCTGTCAGGTTCTCATGAGTCTTTACCCTCGGCTGGCTCTCTCAT
>NC_139650.1:6435198-6452698 GCF_964638095.1 Poromitra crassiceps
TGCTCGCACCTCGCACGTGCACGCGCACGCACCTCACACGTGCACGCGCAAAGTGCTCGGCGCGGCGCGGCGCGCTTCCGCGCAAGTCCGAGTAGATGCTTCAGACCCCCTCGTGGGAGATAGCTTCCCGCGCGCCTGTAAACCCATGCTTTTTTGGGGGCATAAAACCATGCAGTGTTTTGCATGTAGTATACATATATTATTTTCCGCATATTTGAATATTTCTGCATACTGGGGTGTTGGAATTGCATGAATTGAGTATGACTGAACCACTGAGACTCTTGTGGATTCAATGAGCCCAATAATGTATTCATGCGTGATGTTCCCCATAGTAGTTCATTGTAGTGAGAGAACATTTTCTAAACTTTTCTAAACCCTAAGCCATCTGTTCATCGGGGACCACACTTGGGACCCGTAACACACGTTAGGTGTAGGGATGGGCATTTCTAGTAAAAACACTATTCGAAATTCGCTGGCCAAAGTCGACTTTTAATCGAAATTCGAAAATAAATAAAAAAATGTAAAAAAAAAAAAAAATGTAAAAAAAAAAAAAAAAAATTGTGAGTGAAATGTTGCATTGTCTCCCCTGATTCTAAGTCTAAGGCTTTATTAATTAATAGAAAAAGCTTCTGCTGTGGATTTTTAGCTCAAACAAGCATTGCACCACTGAAGTAAAGAACATGTTACATGACATTGACATTTTCGAAAATAAAAAACAGTTTTGACAATCATGAGTGGTTCATTAAATATTTAGTAGGCTCAGGTCTGAGTGCCAAAGGGGTGCCAAAGTCACCCCCTCTCCCTCTTCATGGGATTTCATCCGCCATTCATTTTTCCATAAACCTTGCTTAAAATGCTTATAAAAATTGTTTTACTTGCTCAAACCAAGCGATTTGACTATACTTAGAATCAGGGGAGACAATGGAACATTTCACTCACAAAAAAAAAAAAAACATATTTTTTTTTTTCGAATTTCGACTTTCAATAATAAAAGTCGACCTTGATAATAACAACGATTATTCGAAAATTCGAAATTCGATGCCCATCCCTAGTTAGGTGTGTTACACACCTACACTATTTGTCATTGTTGTTGGCAGCCTGCACTGTCGCTACTAGTGCAACCCCTCTCAATTCAGATGCACCCTATAGGTCATTTTTATTCTTGAACCAACCGGTAATGAGGATGCTTGCTTGCCATGATACCGTTAAATCCCCCATGAAGAACTTACCTAACATGTCCTCATGGTTCAGTGTTTTAATTTAGAAACCGCCCGCTAAAAACAGAACATTTGAGGTGTGCAGACTGAAAACATGGGCTCAGTTTTACGAGGGAAGCTAAGAAGGGAACGTCCAAGCAAACTGTGGCAGGTGTAAAAACACAGCATCACTTACATACAGCCGATATATCTGTCCTGCACCATCGTGGTAAAGTAAGGAATGTTTAAGAACACACTCGTGCCCTTTTTTACGTGTGGAAAGTGGACCGATTCCACGCTTTACATGACTCCGCTCGAGGGGAAATATGTGACGAGTGGGATTTGGGGGAAATAACATCAGTGTTCAGTGTCGTGAGTCCAACAGTTCCCACTTATCACTCAGTCAGCAGATCTCATTCTTATGACTCGCACCGAATGTGATGAGGCTGAGAGTTTCTAGATATAAATCAGCATTTAGATTTTTATCGTGATTTTTTTATCCCCGTTTTAGAAACCCTTGAATGTTTGTGGATTTAATAAAAAAAAAAAAAAAAATTTTTTTTTTGGAGATTAGCCTATGTCCCGATAGTAAGACGGGAAGATAGATCGATGGCCCTTCTCTTCTCTGTGCATGCAGTAAGAAAAGTAGCTACGCGCCCTCCTGCTGTTAGCTTAGCACAATGACTGGTAGTCTGTGGAATGGGCTAGCCTAGCCCCGTTAAGTCACCAAATACACATTCCAACAACGCCAAAACGTTCTCGTACTCTTATGAACATGTTGTGACTCGTGCATTCAGCACGGTATGATAATAATAATGTAATAAAAAAAGTACAACTTTTTTTTGGCAAATGAGCGAATTTCCCCAAAAGGTGGCATGTTCCTTTAATATTTTTGGAAAATGAATGGATGGCATTGAATGTTTTATTCAACTGTAGCACCTCCAATGAATCAATATAATCGAGAGGCCTTTTAGGAGGGCCATTCAAGCCGCAAGTGGAGACTGCAGTGCCACCAAGTACTGGTACTGCATGGTGTCCACCAAGATACCATCACCTCGGAATGAGATGTTTGGAGCGGGGCAGTCTGGTGCAGCGCACAGGTTGTAGACCTGGTGAGACGAGGGAGGAGCCCGGCGGGGTGGCAACCCACAGAGCCCGGTCCCTCTACGTACCAGAGCTCTCTCCCTCCCCCGGTCCCAGCAGAGTAGTTCCGGAGCAGTGGATTGAGTGGCCCTGACCACATGACCACCTTCGACCCTCCCTATAGGGCTGACCGTGGGTAGCTACTGGGACGTAAGTTGGGGCTTGGCCAGCCCCGGCTGGGTCACCTGGGCGAGGGTGTATGATGTTGCGAGACCCGAAACATCCTATGACCCCAGGGTACATCACTGAGGATACGTCCCAGTTATGCATCCATGCGATGTTTTTTCTTTATTATGATGTCTAACCAGCGAGTCATTATTTACTCAACAAATGTATTTCCTTCACTATTCATCACATCATTTCTTTATCGACCGAACACAAAAAAGTGAGCAGAAAAACTAGTTTGTCACATTAGGGAGATTTGATTGGATTTTGGCATTTCCATTGAACTTTTCAAGTTTGATGCATTATAATTTACGGGGGGGGGGGGGGGGGGGGGGGCATAGAGAAATAGACAGAAATAGAGCCATGAATCATGGAGAGGGAGAGAGAGAGAGAGAGAGAGAGAGAGACATGCGCCATGCAGAGAGGTCTTACCCTGTCAAGTGGAGGAGAGGGGGTTTCAGAAGTAAATTGACTGCATTTATACAGTGCTTTAACCAACCGACCATTCTAAGCGCTTTACACTAATGCTTACATTCACCCATTCACACACCGATGGCAGCAAGCTTCCACGCAGGGTGCAGCCATCAGGAGCAATTTGGGGTTCACTATTGTATCTGCAACATGCAGACTGGAGGAGGCGGGGATCGAACCACCGACCTTCTGATTAGGGGCTCTACCTCCTGAGTCACAGCTGCACAGTGAAGCCTCAGGCGGTTTGGCTCAGTGTGCTGCCGGTTCACAACACTTTCAGACTTCAGCCAAAACATCTGGGCGCTCTGATAGAGAGCCACACTGTGGACAAACAACAAGCTTTACAAGGAGGCTGTATGCTTTTTTTACATCTTCTCTTCAGATTCATGTACAACTCATGTAGAGAAATTATCTAATGGCGCAACCCGCAAGCGGATAACTTTACTGGTCTTTACTGGGACTTGTAGGCTACATGTCACTGCTTTGAAAACTGTTAACTCTAGTCTTGTGTCTAGATATTTTAGGTTTGACTGAATCTCTGAAAACTTTTTGCTGATATTTTCTATCCTGCAGCAACATTAAGTCATATACCCAAGTTATTTAGAGAGACTTATTAGAGTGTGTTTTGCTACCCAAAACACACCCTAAACACACTCAACCAGCAAGTTGACCAGCAAGACCACCAAAGGTTTTGCTGGTCACCAGCAAAACTATGTTGCTTGTTTTTCAGCAGCAACACTTTCAATAGTAACAGAGCTGCTGGTCCAGACAGACTCACTCCAGTGGCTGACAGTTGACTTGTAACACTAGATCCATATCAGACCAGTCCAGTCCCTCAAAGTCCCATTCAATCACACTGCAGAGGAGAGAAGCCTGCAGGTCAGAGAGAAGGCAGCATGTACAGTATATTAACTGTATATAATATAATAATAATAAAATTTTGCTAACACACAGGATATGATGTAACTATTGATATTGGCCAAAATAATATCAATAATAGATAACATATTGTACGATATAAAATGTCATTAATGTTGGGTGAAAACGTGTGATATTGTTGGATGTTTATCTTTCGATGCTCACTGACTGAAGGTCTGATTTACTGGTTCTCAACGTGCAGTCTGGGAACCCAGGGGTTGTTGAGGGGGTTCCAGGGGTCCCCCATCAAAACTGTTCAATTAATTGTTAACAATTATAGAATGTATAGAACATTAGCCTGATTTCATTTACACCTGGCACTAACATGTGTTTTGGGTGAACAGATTGCAATCCGATTGCTCTCCAGCTCAAACGTCATCACGCGCGCGCCCCCTGAACGTGTGCGTGCATGTTTCATACAGGCACAGGGAATAGAGGTTATTGTTAAGCTCAAATGCACAGTGAACATCCCTCCCCTTCACCTGGACAAAACGATGGCCGATCACCCAACACTGCATCCATTTCTTTATAAAAAGGACACGTTGCCCTACCTCTGCCACTTTACTTGTTCTTGTTCTTGGCCTGTCTGTAAGCCAGTTTCAGGTGTTTCATTTTTCTCTGACATTGTAGCCAGGTCCTGTTGTGGCCATTCTCTGCCAGTTTCTTAGCCACTACTTCATAAATGGGTCGGTCGGGATATGCACTGCCAAGTTTAGCTTGTATACTTTCCTCAGACCAAATTGAAAGCAGGCACTTGGTCTCCTTGTGACTCCATCCACAAGTGTCAATATCATCCATAGCGTTAGTTCTCCTTTCTTGCTGTTAACGTTAGCGCCTAACGCTAGCTCTGGCTGTGTTGTTCTTTCTTTGTGCTAACTAGATAAACACTCGCGCGCGAGGACGTATTTCCGTAATTTGCAATGTAGTTTTAGCAATCCAGTAGGTGGCGGTAAGGCAACATTTAAGGACGCCAACTGCCATGAAACTGCAAAGAAGATGAAGATTATGTATTTCCGTATGGCAGTTGCTGTATGCGTTTCGAGAGGACGCATTGCATTTACACTTGTGTTAAATGTTGTCACAATGCGCCCCTGACCACCTCCGGAGGTGGTTTGGCCGATCAGATTGCAATCCTTCTTCAATGCGTTTTGGGGGTGTTTACACACCTGTACTTTCAAGTTATAAAATACAATCTGATTGCAATCTGATCACCAAAAACGCATGTTAATGCCAGGTGTAAATGGCCTCTATGATTGGGTGACTGTCATTTAGACTAGAGCCTCCTCCCTCACATCATCACTCCATTCTCATATCATCATCTCATCATACTGGGTGATGCTGGCAGCTTTCCAGACAGTCGACCAGAGGCTCAGCCCAGAAGATCCAGACACACTCCAGTGAGCAGCGCTGCACTTGTTACCCCAGATCCCTATCGGTGCTACTAGCCAGTGCGTCAGCCGTGTTTTATCGGAGCCGTTTTTGTCCGTCCCCCTAAAGAGTCCCCCGGAGGGCCAGATCACAGAGGAGCCAACATGTGGTTCCAGTTAGCAGCTCCGAAACAAGCCCCCTCTCTCTACGCGGGCTGTCCCACAGCACGCTGCACATGCACAAGCTTGTGAACTCCTAATTGTGTGTGTGTGTGTGTGTGTGTGGGGGGGGGGGGGGGGGGTGCAAATTGTGTTTGTTTGTGTGTGTGCTCTCATATAAAAGTATGCCAGTTCCTTTGTGCGTTTCTGTGCATCTGTCTTTCTGAGTGTGTGTGTGTGTGTGCGTGCGTGCGTGTGTGAGAGAAAGTGTGTGCAGTTCTAATCCAACGCAGGAAGCAAGGGTCAATTAAAAAGTCAGCACATTGTGTCTCAGGGGACCCGAGAAAAAAATAGACCAAAAAAAAAGAACCTGCTGAACTTTGGGTTTCTTGTTTGTTTCAATTCGTCTCAATCACCCCCCCCCTCTCTCTCTCTCTCTCTCTCTCTCTCTCTCTCTCTCTCTCTCTCTGTCTCTCTCTCTCTCTCTCTCTCTCTCTCTCTCTCTCTCTCCCTCTCTCTCTCTCTCTCTCTCTCTCTCTCTCCCACAGACACACACATGCAAGAGAAAATGAATAAGAGAGTTGTGTGTGTGTGTGTGTGTGTGTGTGTGTGTGTGTGTGTGTGTGTGTGTGTGTGTGTGTGTGTGTGTGTGTGTGTATGTGTATGTGTTCCAGGGGGTCCCCAGCAGGGAATCATTTATTTTCACTATACAGTAATTCCATCCATAAGTAACACAGTGACAGAATGTATGCATGTATTTCCCTTCTTCCCATCTCTCTCTCTCTCTCTCTCCTCCCTCCACTCTCTCTCTCTCTCTCTCTCTCTCTGTCTCTCCCTCTCTCTCTCTCTCTCTCTCTCTCTCTCTCTGTCTCTCCCTCTCTCTCTTTCTCTCTCTCTCTCTCTTTCTCTCTCTCTCTCTCTCTTCTCTCTCTCTCTCTCTCTCTTTCTCTCTCTCTCTCCTGGTCTGGCCTAGTCTCAACACCAGACCCCTGAGAGTTCTTACACTGATACACTACGTTACTGCATGCTGCAGACCTCTCTCTGGGTCTGGGGCACTGCTCGCTCCAAACTGGTGTTGGAATCCTTGGCCAGTGATTGGTTGCACAGAATCCTGAACGCACCAATCACTAACGACTTTAGCGATCAGGCGCACCCACCCAACCTGAATTTTTGGAAAATGCAGAGCGGGGCTGCGAAGTGGCAGAGACTATACTATGTAGTAACTATGTGGAGCGCAGCGCATCGATTCAACGTAATATTTGAGTCTGGGGAGAGACATGGTCTGACCATACGACAGCCAGGTGGAGGTTTTGGCTTTCATCAGGGTTTATCTGAGCAGCGTTGGAGGAAGTGGAACAGGCAAAATAACCCAGTTTGTTCCAGCTATGGCTACTTTCTCTCCATTTGATTATTTGATTAGCTTTGATTAGCTCGCCGTTGCGTCACGGCATCTGTTGTTCCCTCCGCCAGGTTTGCCTAATTTACTTGCATACGCAAATTCCTCCTAAAAGGCCACTTAAAATGTGCGGCTGCTGAGATCTGTATCTCGCCACACATTCAATCAGTTTCTGATTGAACAATATGCTCGTTTAATCTGAATCTGAATCTGAATTAAGACAGACTAAACATAATAACACATGGCTAACTGTAGCCTATTTGTGCAGTGGGAATGAGCAATATTGCCTCCAGCGAGCATGTGGATTGACCTATGATAAGGTTATAGTGTGGATAACATTGTGCGTTAGCAGAATAAGCATTGAAAAAAAGACTATTAGCGATAGGCTAACTGTTGGAGCTGGAATAATATGCAGCACTTTTGCAAAAAAGACTCCGCGGTCTGTTTTCAATTTTCACACATTTCAGCCAAACAGTCTCAGTCAGCATCGATCAGCTGGACACTTTATACAGCTTTTTGCACCACATTTTGTCTTTGACTTTGTTCTTAAGCTCTTCCAGCATCTTGTTGTAGTCATTATTACAAGAGAAATTGGCTGACTCTATTGGCTCAAAACCAGGACCTAATTTCTGAGGGGGTAAAAAGAAATCAACACAAATCAATAGAGAACATAGACCAAAAAAAGTCATAATTGTCAGTTTTCTTCTCTCCTTCGCTGATTGATGGAACATCACAGTGATTCAACCTATTGCCAGTTCAGGTGAAAGTGATGTGTTTTACGTTTCCAGTTTGTTTGTGATAAACACAAGAACTGCATAGTTCGCATGAGCATCAGAAATGCTCAGAAGTCATTTTTTGCAAGTCCAAGTCCCAAGTCTTTGGTCACAAGTCCAAGTCAATTGGTCTCTCCAAGTCTCTCATGGATGAGCGTTCCCATCATCTGCTGCATGCCAACTGGTCTGCTTACGGCGGGGACCATTGTTAAGGCAGAGCGATCACACCGGCCGCATCGGTGTCACGTTCGCCTCGCGTCCTGCAGCCACAGTTTCTGCATCTGCTCTATTTTTGACACGAGCTAAGAGCAGGTCCATGCAGCCAGGCATGAAGTCAGTACAAGTTGTGAAGACTGTTCACGAGTCCCAAATCTCAAGTCAAATTCGAGCCCAAGTCCCCATCTCTGATGATGCCACCGTGACTGAACAAAGTAAAGAGGAGCAGTGTAGAAGTCTGTGGGAAGTGCAGTTCACGAAAACCAAAACCAACGTCACGCACCTGTTTGTGCAGATTTAGAATACATTAGGCTACTATTTGTATGCGTTTGCTCGCAGCCAATGACCGCAAGCATCTTTGATTGAATGTGACATGTGATTGGCCCACCACTACCACAGCAGCTACAACCATGGACTGTATACAAATACAACCCGTACGATCTGTGGTGGTGAAGTCGAGCGTAGTGGTGGCAGTGCAGCGTGCCGAGAAGACACCAGAACATATGGCTATACTGCTGTGGCTGTGGCTTCTGATCCAAAGAAATGCATACAATGTGGAAGGATTATCTCAGGAAAAAAAATTGCCATATTGAATGAAGTAATCTAATGGATTACCCTCGGTATCACTTTAAGGGTCCTGCCACCGGTATCGTGATACTTTTTTACGACCTTGAATCCAAAATAAAGTCTTGATTGATTGATTGATTGATTGATTGATTGATTGATTGATCAGTTGATCAAGACCCTCAAAAACGTGGTGTGTATTCCCTCAAGAAACCAAAGCATGAATTAAGGAATAAAAAGTATGAATATAATTTCGTTTCTTGATGGGATATGGGTTTGAGAAAAGTGATGGTGAGTCTCAGGCTTCAGTCACCCCCCTGTGCGTCATCAAACAGCCGCATGGTGACCCCCCCCCCCACCCACATCCCCAATGGGACAGTCTTTTTGTTGGTCCAGTGGTATATTTATCAACCGCCTGCGTCTCTCAGTGCCACTGATATCCTGGGGAAGCGGAGGCAGAGGGGTGGATGGATTATTTATTTGTCAGGGGTTCAAGGTCACATGGCATGGCACCGCCAGTTGGCACGGGCTGATATTCCCAGAGATGGAGGGAGACCTGGGTCTTTATATCCCAGACCTCTGGAGATGTTGTACGTGGGCAATTACTGTGTGATACTCTGGGTGCGCTTGATCTGATCGACTTGAAACACAACTAAGTTCACCAATTTGAAGATATCTCACTACTATAATAAGGCAGCTGGTGGTTCCGCGCGGCGCACGACTGCTCAAAGGTGAGCAAGGCGAGCAGCGAGGCACGCTGGAAATTGGGATGCGTGCATTTTAAAATGCAGGGTTCCTTTCACATGCATCTCCATTTTCAACACTGACAGTCCCTTGTCAACTTTCTTTCTTTCTTTCTTTCTTTCTTTCTTTCTTTCTTTCTTTCTTTCCCTTCATCCCTCTATCATTTCATTCTGTCCCCCCTTTCTGACAAATCCATCTTAGCATACTCTATTCTCTCTGCTGCAAGGTAAATACTAGCATTCATTTTCTCCCTCTCGTTTACAATAACAATCTGAGCCTGTGTCCGGTGCAAAAATAATCTTGTTTAGTGGACGTACGTGCAGGCTGTCGAGGCAAGAGGGCCATGTGGGAAAAGCAACTGAAGTCATCTATGTCACTACTGCACCAGTTTCAAAAGGAAATCTGCTCACATGACTTATAGTTATACATAAACAAATATGAAAATAGGGTCCAGGTTGGAAAATACTGAAATTATCCATTAACTAATAATGTCACCATGTATTTCTTTTTTTGTCCGCAGTTGGAGAACTTCATTCAGAAGAGTGTGAGGCCGGACCTGGCTCAGATCCAGACTCATGCAGTCCACAACCAGACAGCCACCATGCTGGAGATCGGAACCAACCTCCTCACACACACAGCGGAGCAGACACGCAAACTCAATGTGGTCGAGGCCAAGGTAACCTGGCTCACTGCTAACCTCTGAGCGAGGGGGAGAGGATATGGATGGGTGGATGGATGGAGCCTCATGAGGCTGACCGAATTTGGCAACACTTTATTTGGATTGTCCACCTACAGAGCATCTACAGAGTGTTTGTCACATTTCCACAGCGTATTGGTTGACAATTAAACAATTCAGCTCTTTAGCTTTTGTCAAGTTTAACAGATTATATATGGAGTTAATATGTGACGAGTCATGAACATACATATTCTCAGAATCATTTAGTAGCTCCACGTGATGAGGATCAGGTGTGTGGAACATGATGAGGATCAGGTGTGTGGAACATGATGAGGATCAGGTGTGTGGAACATGATGAGGATCAGGTGTGTGGAACGTGTTGAGGATCAGGTGTGTGGAACGTGTTGAGGATCAGTTGTGTGGAACATGATGAGGATCAGGTGTGTGGAACGTGTTGAGGATCAGGTGTGTGGAACGTGTTGAGGATCAGGTGTGTGGAACGTGTTGAGGATCAGGTGTGTGGAACATGATGAGGATCAGGTGTGTGGAACGTGTTGAGGATCAGGTGTGTGGAACATGATGAGGATCAGGTGTGTGGAACATGATGAGGATCAGGTGTGTGGAACGTGTTGAGGATCAGGTGTGTGGAACATGATGAGGATCAGGTGTGTGGAACATGATGAGGATCAGGTGTGTGGAACATGATGAGGATCAGGTGTGTGGAACATGATGAGGATCAGGTGTGTGGAACATGATGAGGATCAGGTGTGTGGAACATGATGAGGATCAGGTGTGTGGAACATGATGAGGATCAGGTGTGTGGAACGTGTTGAGGATCAGGTGTGTGGAACGTGTTGAGGATCAGGTGTGTGGAACATGATGAGGATCAGGTGTGTGGAACATGATGAGGATCAGGTGTGTGGAACATGATGAGGATCAGGTGTGTGGAACATGATGAGGATCAGGTGTGTGGAACGTGTTGAGGATCAGGTGTGTGGAACATGATGAGGATCAGGTGTGTGGAACGTGATGAGGATCAGGTGTGTGGAACGTGTTGAGGATCAGGTGTGTGGAACATGATGAGGATCAGGTGTGTGGAACGGGAAGCAAACAGAATCTGAAACATACAGTGTTGAAATGTTACAAATATTTTCTGGAATAATTCCTGGAACAAACTGTATTAAAACAAGTCATGCCATTTATTTTTCTTTCTTTCTTTCTTTCTTTCTTTCTTTCTTTCTTTCTTTCTTTCTTTCTTTCTTTCTTTTAAGAAAATCAGGTTTTGACTCAGAGTCAGACTGTAAGAGTGAACAAGCCAACAACAAACATGGCCGCCCCCCCACATAATGATGCGATCTCCTTCTGGGCCAATCATTGCCTAATAGCTTGTTTTGACCTGTAATCACGGGTCAGTCCATCTTGTTTTGACCTGTAATCACGGGTCAGTCCGTGTGATTTTGTTTTGACCTGTAATCACGGGTCAGTCCGTGTGATTTTGAAAGAGTTGGACACATCAGTGCAATCAGTCAGTGTTGTCTGGGAAACGGGAAAGAAATGAACAGATGGACGGAGACTGATCAATAGTCTGTCAGTGGTGGACGGAGAGATTTCCTGCAGGAGACAGAGTTTTGGAAAAAGCATGGCCCCCTGTGTGGAGATCATCACATCCCTTGGATATGTAGGCAACAAGACCTTTAAGTGCCACTCCCCCTACTACCCCCCACCCCCAAACAAAGACCCATATCCCCCTATAGCCACTCACCTACCCACCCCTCAAATCCCGACTCTAGCACCTCCCTATTCCTATTCACCTTATTCACCACGCCCACTTTTTCTCTCTTCCGCGTTCGACGCAACGTATTTGTTCTTCCGGTTCAACGCTAGTTGGCGGCCATTTTCAAAATAAAACGTCAGTATGAACTATGAATGAAGTTCGGCAACATTCAGAATTAAGCTACACTGCGGCCAACTTCAGTTACATGTTCATAACGTTACTGCTGCGAGGAGCCGATGGCTGTACCCGGTCGGCATTTAACGTTAATTATAAAAGAACGTTGACAGTGTTTTCTCACTGCCAGTAGTAGGGTTGACCATTGACAGATAGCTAGTCCGACCAGTGTGAGCACAGTCAGCACTCCCGGTCCTCGCTGCTTGTTAAGGATTTCCAATAGGCGTTATTCTGATAAACTGGTCACATATATGTTATGTTCTCAACTGACAAATATTAAAACTTTAAAACAGTTTTTTTTTTAGCTTGAAAACAGATTTTTGGCAAGTCTAAATGACTGCGGTAGGCGTACTCTACTTCCGTGTTTAAAACCGGAAAGACTATTATGAAAGAAATGACGTCATGCAGAAGCGTCCTTGTATGGGCAAAGAATAAGGTGAATAGCTACATACTACTTTAACCACTAAACTCAATAAATGTCCATGACTGACTCAGTGACTGACTGACTGACTGACTGACTGACTGACTGACTGACTGACTGACTGTCCTGACTTTTGCGCCCACTGCCCCCGGCGAGGCTGCTGGCCCAACGCCATGGGAAAAACCAAATCATCAAACTGCAAAAGTAACAACTTACCAGACACCTGCAATCCCCCCAAGATGCTGCTGCCTTTTGTTGCTGCTCAGCAGACATGTTTTAAGTTTTTTGTTTGAACTCAGAAAAAGTCAGAGCAGCATCAAGTTGTTTCTCCATGCTGCAGTTACCAACACAGTATGCAAATATCAGGTTTAAAAACCTCCACTGATGATGGTCAACAACACAAACAAACTCAGAACACACGTTGAAAAGGTTTGTACTCTGTGGCGTCACAGCTCGCCACAATAAAACGGTTGGCATTGTACATTTCTGCAATCCACAGATAGGTAGAACATCACGCTTCTGAACCAAAAGAGATGTGGCTTATTAGATATGTGTATATGAATGTTATATTCTGATGTTGATATAGCGCGGTGGCCAGTAAGGGTGTTGTGGTCAGGGTGGTTGGTTGGAGGGCGTAACCTGAAAGCCGTGTTAGATTCCCAAAGACTACATTTCAAACCGTAAGTCACATTTAACGTTTGATTGGACAACAAGCCGATAGAGAGGCGGGACATAACGTTTGGGGAGTTTGATTGGACCGTGCGTGGAATGGATGCTAGCCTCACTAATGTTACCCTCAATTCAGTTGTGGAGGACTAATGTTACTCATGGGGAGTTACGTTCTTCATCTCCCCTTACTGGAGCAGCCAGGTGTAACGCTACCCTCGAGCTGCCGGGGGTCGAGGAAGACGAGGGAGAGGATGACTATTTGGCGACTATTTAGACACGGCAAATGCAGCTGTTTTGAAGTTTTCAAGTTTCACATTGAGATTGGACGTATCCCTGGTGTTCCTCTGGTGATGGGGTTGGTGACGGGTGAGACATTTGAGTCATTTGAATGGGAAGCGGACTGACAGCAGCTGTGCTTTCCTCCACCAGGTGCTGAACCAGACGTCCAGGATGGAGATCCAGCTCCTGGAGAATTCTCTGTCCACCAACAAGCTGGAGAAGGAGCTGCTGCTGCAGACGTCTGAGATCAGCCAGCTCAGAGACAAGAACAGGTAGAGAAACTTCTCTCTCGAGCCTTTGTTTGTCTTGATCGCTTTCCACGTATTTCCATGCATTTGTCTTATCGACTGTACTTCTCTCTATTTTACCAGATCATTCCCGGAATATTTATTTATTCCTGGTATTCCTGACATTCACTGCAGAAAAACTGAAACCATGCTGACTGTAACGCATTACAGGTGTAGCCATTTCTATAGAGAGAGAGAGAGAGAGAGAGAGAGAGTGAGAGAGAGAGAGGGAGAGAGAGAGAGAGAGAGAGAGAGAGAGAGAGAGCGAGAGAGAGAGCGTTGATGTGAACAGAGACAGAAAGTGGCTCAATGTCGGTGAAACACGCACACACACACATGCACAGTGCCAGAGAGAGGGTGGTGGGGGAGAAGAGTCCGACCCGCGCAAACCTGCACCACTTTCTTCAACACCTGGGTGTGATTTTTTTATAGTGTTAAAGTGCACGGCTCACGATGTAAAAGGAACAGAACTCCAGTCCAGGTGTGTAACGTTAGAGGTGGAGAGAAAACCCAGCTCCACTACAGTAGGTTCACCCACTGTAACAACAGAGAGTGCAGATGACCAAATTACTTTTCATTTCCTGTGGCTTTCGCAATCACAGTCGGAGCTCCATATGGCTGGGCTCAGTGTTTTGGTCGTCACCTCTCTGCCCCCTGTAGGGAATGTACAGTACTGCAGTCTGCCCTCTGTAGGGAAAGTACAGTACTGCAGAACAATGGCAATTATCCACATTTTTAGGTGCTTAATAAATCTGCACAGAAAAGAAAATCACTCTAGTAAAATGGTGTCAAATTGATATAATTGATGAGAGGATGGTGTTCTTTTTTTAGGCAAAAACATACATTATTGCTATGGAAACAGTGCTCTTTACATTTAAGAGAAATAAATACAAAATTAGGACAAGGATACTTGTTACTTGTTTTAGCACACACTTAGCATGATAAGAGCCAGCTACAATATAATGTTGCATTAAAAACAACAATAAACAGTGATTGACAACACAACTTTATTTTCTGAGAGGATCATAACATGCTAAATTACAATGCAAAAAAGAGTGCTCACCACAGATAACAGTCTATGAACCTAACGAATAGCAATAGCATTATCATTTTGTTAGTGTTAATGATGAAAGAAATAATTTGCGATAGGCAACAACCTTGTCCCACACGGTCGTCAGCTCGACTGCTTTCATTCTATTTAGCTTGACAACACGGTAATAAACATCCCATCCAGAATAGTGCCTTTCACTGATTGGCCACCGAAGAAGAAAACGACATTTTCTCCAACAATATTTTGGTTAGTATGCCAGTGTAGCTACTGTAAGATGAACCTTGCATCTCCGTGGTGCAACCAAACACATCGACTTTTCTATCAAACTAATTAGTTTCAACGTGTTATTTTGTGTGGACTTTGCACCCTGAGAGAACTTACGCACAGCTGGTGCAACAGGACTCAGCTGCTCTTGGAATTGTCTCGGACTCGACTAAGGTGGTCCGTTTCACCAAGAAGAGCTATGGGCCACACTCAGCCTTAATAGCGGTTATACATATTGCTTCCATTGCCCCCTGAGACAGACGAATGCTGACAACACATTTTTGTTAAAAGCCTCTGACCTAAAAATGAGTTTGCCCTCTGCTCTGTGCAGGAGAGAAAACACACCAAGCGCCTTATCAGTGATTTCACAACTCCACAGTGAGATGATCTGAAGTGCGAGCGGTCGTTACAGATGATGGAAACATGTCCACACAGCTGTTGCCGCGAGACACAACAATATTTGGAGTCACAATATTTTCACTATTTTTCATAGTGAGCTGAAGTTGGACGGAGTGAAACGTGGAGTCATGATCGTGTGTGTGTGTTCTGTGTTTACAGTAACAGATATAATGCAAACAGAGAGGATGAAACACAGTGTTTGAGAGTGTGTGTGTGCATGGGTGGGGGGCAGCTTGCAAGAGGAAATGAATAAGAGGGTATAGGTGTGTGTGTGTGTGTGTGTGTGTGTGTGTGTGTGTGTGTGTGTGTGTGTGTGTGTGTGTGTGTGTGTGTGTGTGTGTGTGTGTGTGTGTGTGTGTGGAGATAGGGAGAGGTGGAGAGAAAGGGAGAGATGGAGCTGGGCAGAGAGAGACACAGAGAGAGAGAGAGAGAGAGAGAGGGAATGACAGACACCAGACCATGTGTGTGTGTGTGTGTGTGTGTGTGTGTGTGTGTGTGTGTGTGTGTGTGTGTGTGTGTGTGTGTGTGTGTGTGTGTGTGTGTGTGTGTGTGTGTGTGTGTGTGTGTGTGTGTGTGTGTGTGTGTGTGTGAGTAAGAGCTGCTGTTTGTTTTTTGTTTTTTTCACGATTTTTTTATCCCCCATTAGTGCAAATTTTAATGTATTTATCCTGGTTGCTGCTCCACCCTCTGCTGATCTGGGGAGAGCCGAAACTGGCTCCATGCTTCCTCCGAGACATGGGCAGTTAGCCAGCCGCTTCTTTTCACCTGACAGAGGAAGCTTCACTGGTAGGACATAGCACATGGGAGGTTCACGCTATTCCAACCAGTTCCCCTCCCTCTGAACAGGTGCCCTTAATGACCAGAGGAGGAACCACATTAGCAACCAGGATATTGCATGTTTCATCTTCAGCTAATCCCAGCCGCTGGACCAACTTTCTACCTCTGTGAAGTACAGAAGACAAGTAGGCGGAAGCATTTGCAAATTAGCGGGAGCCAACGCGTCTTAGCTAAAGTGTGTTTTCAGCAGCTGCTCTGCTAGTGGAGCTACACAGATCAAGTGGACTGCAGTCTGTACAGGCAGGAAGAGTGATGGCTGGGCTTCATCTTTGTTTCTTCTCTAACAACATGGGGAGGAAGTTGGGAGTTCCAGGGTCTGCTCCATAACAGACAGATTTGTTGTACAAACTGTTTGGGTTGGAGTCCTCCCTCTTGCAGCTCAGTTAAAGGAGCATTAGAAAGTCCTCCACTCACTGTTAGATATCATCAGCCATGTGATGAAGTGTTACAGTTTACTTTTTTGCTGTACGGAATTCCCCTCAACTTGCCTCGTCTACTTCGATCTCAATCAGATTTCCTACGTTTCCCAGAATGCCTTTCAACAATCCGCCGAAAAAGCGGGTTCTCTGTGCTGTAGCCCAGGGGTTCTCAATTTTTCTTCACATGTGAAGGACCCCTAAACTGACAGAAATGTGGTGGTATGGTGCCTTTGGGGTCAGCCATGATTTTTCAGAGACTGCTTTAGTGTCCTGGATGAGTCCTGAAGGGATGGCAGGCTGCATCCGACCACCTTTTCAGCACGGTGGATGAGGTGCTGCAGTCTGAAGATGTCCTTGCGGGCAGTAGCAGCATACCAGGTGGTGATGGATGAGGTGAGGATGGACTCGACGGTGGAGGTATAAAAAAGTGCCAACGCTGCCTTTGGCACCTTGAACTTCCTCAGCTGCAGAAGAAAGTTCATCCTCGGTTGTGTCTTCTTGCTGAGAACTTTGATTTATGATTTATGAATTAGGTCATTAGGGCCGACTAAATGGGCACGAATGGCTCATTAGTGGCCAAAATGACTCAACACAGGTTCAGCACCATGGAGAGCTCCATAGTGGAGAAGATCTCAATGTCATCCTTTCATCTCTCCTTTTCCCTCTCTCTCTCTCTCTCTCTCTCTCTCTCCTCTCTCTTTCTCTCGCTCTCGCTCTCTCTCTCTCTCTCTCTCTCTCCCCCCCTCTTTCTCTTTCTCTCTCTCTCTCTCTCTCTCTCTCTCTCTCTCAGTCGTCTGGAGAGTAAAGTTCAGCTGCTGGAGTCTCAGCAGAGAGGAGAGCTGGAGGACATGAAGGAGGAGAAGAACAGGCTGCAGGTACGACAGTAAAATGACATTAGGACATGATCTGGGACCGCACGGTGTCTCAGTGATTAGTTAGTGCTTCCTGGGTTCAAACCACAATCTCCCCCCTCAGCGATGCACCTTTTGTTCTGTCCTTTTTGCTTCATGTAGTTTGTGTTGTTTCCCTTTGTTTTAGTTCATTATTGTTTGAACTTTTACTTTGGTGTATGACTTCCTGTTGCAAACAGGAAGTAACAAATGAGGGGGGGTCACACGCCAAAGTAAAAGTTAAAACC
>NC_139650.1:6457698-6462698 GCF_964638095.1 Poromitra crassiceps
GGGGGTCATTTTTTATATAACTCGCCCGTTTGGAGTAAAATAGATGATAGAAAAGGGGGTGATTGACAGATCGCCTGTCCAGTGATCGCGCAGCTTGCCGATCACGGACCAATAGCAGGTGGAGCTGCGGCTCTGGGAAACTCCCATCTCACGTGAGGTGCAGAAGGACTCAACCCATTCCCTCCCACTCTGCGACGAAAAATCAATATGGTGATGGCCAACGTTTGAACGCCGCCAGGCAGCAGAAATTGAATGGGATAGCTACGCCCATATAATTTATGTCTATGGCACACACACACACACACCTGATGTGTGTCAAAAAATGACGATAAAAGATGACTGAATTAGCCATTATATCAATCAATTAATGAATCAGTTATCAGTCATAATCCAATCCACACTCTCTCTCCCCCTCTCTCTATTAATCTCTCTCCCTCCCTCTCTCTGTGTCTCTCCCTCCCTCTCTAATTGTCTCTCTCTCACTCCCTCTCTCTCTCTCTCTCTCTCTCTCATCCCCCCTCCCTCCCTCTCTATTTGTCTCTCTCTCACTCACTCCCTCTCTCTCTGGCTCTCTCCCTCCCTCTCTCTGTACCCCCCGCCCCCCTCTCTCTCTCTCTCTCTCTCTCTCATCCCTAGGTTGTATCTGAGGGGTTACAGTGGCACAGCGGGGAAGCAGAGTAGCCTGACCACCCATGGGACCGGCTTCAGCACCCGGGAGCAGGACAATGACAACTGTGACCACTGCAAGTGTGCTCTGATGCTGACTGGAGGTAAACAAGTTCAACCTCTGTGAGGAAAGCACGTACTCTATACTGTTAGTGACATCATTTAAAACCAAAGGAAAAGAAAGAAGGAGAGAGGGAAAGAAAGAGCGAGTGAGATAAAGAGAGAATCAGATAGAGAGAGAGAGAAAGCGAGGGAGTAAGACAAAGAAGGAGAGAAAGACAGTGTACCAGATTAATAATTTGCACTGTCGCTGTTAAATAAACCAATAAATCAATCAACTAATAGCAACATGTCACACTCTGACCCCGCCCCCCCCTCCGTCAGGTTGGTGGTTCGATGCCTGCGGTCTCTCCAACCTGAACGGGATCTACTACGCCGTCGGCCACAACATCCGGAAGCTCAACGGCATCAAGTGGCACCACTTCAGAGGCCCCAGCTACTCCCTCCGCTCCACTGCCATGATGGTACGACCCTACGACTTCTAACAACACCCTCCGACCCACCATGGTACAACCCCTATGACTTTTGAGAACCCTCTCTGATTCACAACCATGATGGTAGCCATTTGATCAGTGCCCTATGATGACTGGTCACAGCACCCCCTCTGATCCGCAGCCATGGTGGTACAGTCCAGATCCCTTTCAAACATGGATTCAGCCTACAGTCTAGATGGAGCAACCTTGCGTCTTCTTCTAAGAACCTTGGATCTGGGATGGATGAACTCATTGGATCCATAATGGTTCAGCCCTAAATGATTTTGGATTGAGATGGTACGACCCAATCAGCTTCAGAGTCATAACATAATGGTGGTTTGGCCCTGCAGCCTGAGAACACCCCTCTGTTGTCCAGCCTTGATGGTGTGGCCGACTACCACTTCAGAAAAAAAAAAACACTTCCATTGAGATTTGAGAACCAGCGGTGATGCGGAAATCCTGACAATGTGTTTGGGCATCAGAGGCTGAAGGCTGAATGCTGAAACGTGTTCGCCTGATGAAGCCAAAAGAGTTCACTTGGAAAAACATCACGCCGTTTGTATTCATTTTCTATTAATATCAATGAAACCGAAAAAGGGGTTTTGTCGCCCGAGGTGCCCGAAAACCCGAGTCGACAAATGTCCAAGCGACTGAAACTGTGCTTAATGTGTGACCAAAATGAGAGAGAGAGATTGACTTTGAATGCTGTCACAGTTCTCTCTCTCTCCCGTGCTTTCTGTCTGTCTTTACCGTGCATACCGAAACTAACTAATGACCATCAGCCCAATGAAGAGCTACTCTCTTGGACATTTGGGACTGACCTTCGTGCTGGTCGACCATTTTGTAAGTAATTTAACTTTCATCCGTCATGCCCCAGTGGTTGGACATGGCCACACTTTTCATCTATCTGTGGACTCTTACTGTAAGTGTCAGTGACATATCATCATATCCTCGATTCGGTAACGCTTTACAATAAGGGTCACTCATTTAACACTTAGGTAATGCTTAATAAGCATGAATAACCATTAGTTAATGTTTAATGAGCATACCCTTAGTTAATGCTAACCCGTAGTTCATGTTTATTAACTCTTAACTGTTACAGTAATTAAGGATGAGTTAACCCTTAATTGTGTGACCCTTATTGTAAAGTGTTACCCTCTATTCTGTGTTTGTGAGCATTTTCTTGTAGCCCATCGAAGCGGAAGTCGACTCTAAACCCCATAACAGACTGGAAGTGGAACAGCTTGAAGAGAGGTGTTCTTGTATATGATTTGACATGCAACAGAGAGGCAGGCAGACAGAAAGACCAGAGGACAGACAGGTGGAGGGAGAGACAGGCAGACAGAAAGACCAGAGGACAGACAGGTGGAGGGAGAGACAGGCAGACAGAAAGACCAGAGGACAGACAGGTGGAGGGAGAGACAGGCAGACAGAAAGACCAGTGGACAGACAGGTGGAGGGAGAGACAGGCAGACAGAAAGACCAGAGGACAGACAGGTGGAGGGAGAGACAGGCAGACAGAAAGACCAGTGGACAGACAGGTGGAGGGAGAGACAGGCAGACAGAAAGACCAGTGGACAGACAGGTGGAGGGAGAGACAGGCAGACAGACAGAAAGACCAGTGGACAGACAGGTGGAGGGAGAGACAGGCAGACAGAAAGACCAGAGGACAGACAGGTGGAGGGAGAGACAGGCAGACAGAAAGACCAGTGGACAGACAGGTGGAGGGAGAGACAGGCAGACAGACAGAAAGACCAGTGGACAGACAGGCGGAGGGAGAGGCAGGCAGACAGAAGAACCAGTAGACAGACAGGTGGAGGGAGAGACAGGCAGACAGAAAGACCAGAGGACAGACAGGTGGAGGGAGAGACAGGCAGACAGAAACACCCGAGGACAGACAGGTGGAGGGAGAGACAGGCAGACAGAAAGACCAGTGGACAGACAGGTGGAGGGAGAGACAGGCAGACAGAAAGACCAGAGGACAGACAGGTGGAGGGAGAGACAGGCAGACAGAAAGACCAGTGGACAGACAGGTGGAGGGAGAGACAGGCAGACAGAAAGACCAGAGGACAGACAGGTGGAGGGAGAGACAGGCAGACAGAAAGACCAGAGGACAGACAGGTGGAGGGAGAGACAGGCAGACAGAAAGACCAGAGGACAGACAGGTGGAGGGAGAGACAGGCAGACAGAAAGACCAGAGGACAGACAGGTGGAGGGAGAGACAGGCAGACAGAAAGACCAGAGGACAGACAGGTGGAGGGAGAGACAGGCAGACAGAAAGACCAGAGGACAGACAGGTGGAGGGAGAGACAGGCAGACAGAAAGACCAGAGGACAGACAGGTGGAGGGAGAGACAGGCAGACAGAAAGACCAGAGGACAGACAGGTGGAGGGAGAGACAGGCAGACAGAAAGACCAGTGGACAGACAGGTGGAGGGAGAGACAGGCAGACAGACAGAAAGACCAGTGGACAGACAGGTGGAGGGAGAGACAGGCAGACAGAAAGACCAGAGGACAGACAGGTGGAGGGAGAGACAGGCAGACAGAAAGACCAGAGGACAGACAGGTGGAGGGAGAGACAGGCAGACAGAAAGACCAGTAGACAGACAGGTGGAGGGAGAGACAGGCAGACAGAAAGACCAGAGGACAGACAGGTGGAGGGAGAGACAGGCAGACAGAAAGACCAGTAGACAGACAGGTGGAGGGAGAGACAGGCAGACAGAAGGACCAGTAGACAGACAGGTGGAGGGAGAGACAGGCAGACAGAAGGACCAGTAGACAGACAGGTGGAGGGAGAGACAGGCAGACAGAAGGACCAGTAGACAGACAGGTGGAGGGAGAGACAGGCAGACAGAAGGACCAGTAGACAGACAGGTGGAGGGAGAGACAGGCAGACAGAAGGACCAGTAGACAGACAGGTGGAGGGAGAGACAGGCAGACAGAAGGACCAGTAGACAGACAGGTGGAGGGAGAGACAGGGAGGTAGACAGACAGGTGGAGGGAGAGACAGGCAGGCAGACAGACAGAAAGAGGATCATACATGTTATACACATTACTGTCTGCGGGGAAACAGCGCCCTCTCTGCTGTGTCTACGGGTGGAAACCCGTAATTACACACCTGGAAGAACAGAAATGACCGCATGCAGGCTCTGGCAAGACAACGGCTTGGAATTGGAAACTTTATAGACAGTGTAAATGAGAAACAGGCTGCATATATTGTCACTGCTTTCTAAGGTTGATGTTGTGTTCATGAGTACTGTGTCAAAACTGGACTGGATGTGTCTGTTAAAGAGAATGAATGGCGATGGTGTTTGTCGTTTCTCTGTCTCTCGCTCCTCACAGTATCTGCACTTTTATATGCATAAAGGTTTTTACTGTAAAACTACAGTATGCCAATTCTCTTTTTTCTCAGAATAAAGATGTCTGTCCTCCCTTCACCTTTTTAAAGATGCACTTTATGAAAAAGATCAGCCTGGTCAACAGAATAAAATGTATGTTGCTGCAATCCAAGGATACGTGGGAAATATCAACATTTCTGAACACTAAAATCCGAGTGCAGAGAAGAAATCCAAAGGAAGTGTCAAGAGCGCACAGAATCCATAAATCAAATTGCTCTCAAAATGGGTAGACTAAACATAACCGAAATGCGGCATCACATATTAACCTATTTTGGAGAACCCCCCCCCCCCCCCCCCCCCAATTCATGTTGATATTTGACGTATCCCTGGTTTGCAAACATGTAAAATGCCAACGTTTTATTCTGGCAACTGGGTTAGGTTCAATCTTTGCTTTCAGTGTAAAG
>NC_139650.1:6465198-6527698 GCF_964638095.1 Poromitra crassiceps
GGCTAGATACGTTGTTTGACCCCGCCGATCGATTGCAGCTGAACGGTGAGTGGAGAAATATCACTAAACCGGCATAAAAAGGTTACATAAACGTCTCTGTTGCGCACGGTGCCGTGTGCACAACGGAGCTGAGGCGGACGTTGGGTTGGACATGGTCATACATGCCAGAATAGCCTACTACTATCTAACAAGGGCCCCCCGCGGCCTTAATGAAGACTTCTCCATCAAACCCTTTCTATAAATTTTTGGTGGACTAAGTATGGACTTAGAAGACCTTTTGCTCTGAGAAGGTTACCTTTGTTGATGCTTCTCTCCCCTTTTGATTCATATATTTTTTAATAAGTCTATTGACAAGATCTTTCCTAATGTTATGTTGTTTATTGTTGTTTGTTCTGGTTGCCTAATGTTGCTTCTCTTCCTTGGGGGGGGGGGGGGGGGTAGAGTTTAAATACTTTCATGAATATTACATCATGAGACTATAGTAACCTACCCCTAACAATAATTCTAGAGTTTATAGGCCACATAAATCAAATTAAATTGGCCCTTGTACTGTATATTTTTTGATCTATATTTATGATAACGCTACTTTTCACTCAATAATACTCAGCAATGTCAGACTGTATTATCAGGGTTATTTCCCGCTTTTTGTCTTGTCTTTTGATACTTGATGTGTCAGATATCACACTAATTGTCTGTCATGACATACAGTAGCCACACAACCTGGTGGGCCCTAGATTCATTATGAGGAACACCTGAACCTGTTTGATGCAAACCATGGCTTGATATTTAGTGGGCATGAGGCAGGAAGTGGGAACTAAAGAATTTGCTGAGTCAGCAAAGCTGTGAGTCATGTGACAGGAGAGCCAGTCATCTCTACAGTTAGAAAACAATCACAGCTCGGACACTTCAGCATTGACCTAGCAGCTTCTGCCTTATTCTCCATATCATCTAAGAGCAAGTAAGTTATTATTATTAAGTTATTATATTATATGTTATGCAGTATGGTACAGGTATGCTTTTGCAAATTGGAAATGATTACTTTCTGAAACTTTTTTGCAGCCACCAGTTTGCACAGGCTAGACTTCACTAATAATGAACTGCAGTCATTGATGGCCAGTACTACAGTATAGTATTCTGTTTGGTGCAAACCCTCAACTATGGTCGAGTCTGCTGTCTGTGTCTATTATCGTTTACCACCATGCATAGTTTAGAAATCTGTCGAAATCTCGCTAAATCTCTGAGGCGATTGTGGCGAAAGCGGCGCAATGCTCTACTTCGCCCCTTAATTCATGCAAAATCCAATGAGTTCCATGAGTTATTACCATAAGGAGACCCCATCAATCATATAGATTCCTTGATTTCTGTTTAGCTTGATCTTTGTTCTCCATCATAATGTTTAACTGCCACATGGAGTTTAGACTCTGCAGTGACACACCTTGCTAAACCTAATGACCCTCGTGATGTATGAATATATACAGGTTACTGTGATGTTCTATTGTTCACAGAGTTACTACGTAAAGAGTCAGACAATAGATGGTTTCAGCTTGATTGAATATCACTTTTCTAAGATTCCTGGCAGCCCACTGATGTGATACACTTTACATTTGCTATGTTTTACCAAACAGTTACTTTAGCAAGTGATGCCTTCACATATAATAGTGTTGTAAATATTGTAATTTACTGATTCTTGAGAATTGTGACAAAACAGATGCACAAAATTACCATAGTTTATCTGCAGGGGGTTGGTAGGGTTGATTATGATTCCACCTGCTTATTTTGGAACAAAAACTGCCAGCCAGCTGAGATCAACTGAGCAGACATCACAGATCTGTAACTTCCAGCACCTCATCAAGCCCAGAGCCCTTCACAGACTCGCGTGCTTCATCTCCCCCAAGTTGTGAGCACCTTGACTATGGCGCCTAGCAGGAATCGAATCCCTTCCCGGGATGAGGTGACAGCTTGGTATTGTGAGACAGCATGATCCACTGCACCACTGTGCCCCATCCTCATGAGCACCTTGAGCAGAACCTTCTGATCACCTTCTTGCTCCATAGAAGGTGATGATGATCTTCGAGTCACCACGTCACCCCATTAATGAGGCTTTTGGCCACAACCTGCTTGAAGGTGCCTCCACAGTAGATGTCTCTGTGGTTTGGACAACCTCCTTCGTTGTCATACTGGTCGGGGGTAAGCGCAGCTATCCGGCCTGAAGGACCAAAGTAGAGGAAGATCCTCCAGGACGGACTGGAATGGATACCGGAACGAAAGCAGATGACATTGAGTTATGACATCAGTGATGATGTCAGGACATGATTTGTTGTTATTAGCTGGCGGTTAGAACACATGACACAGAGGAGGTCTGTTCGGAGCCCCTCTGGGGAGGGCCCGCCTAGACCTCTGGTTTAGTCATGATTATTATTCTGCATAAAGTCACCTCCTGTGTTCATTGTGTTTCAATTCAAACATGCCAAGAACGCACTCTTTCAGATGAGACTTATTGATGATGTCTGTTATCTGGTGCCCCGTTCTTAATTCTCATGGAAACTAGCTCAAAATTATATTGATATCATATCAGACAGTGATAACTTTTCGCCCCTACAATGCAAACACGTCCATGGGTGTGCCGATCAACCAGTGTTTTGTTGGAGATCGATAAGTGTGTACGTACGTACCTTTTGCGTTGCAACTGCAGGGTTTGCCATGGAGAGGAAGTGCCTCGGTAAGAGTGAAGGGCTGACCTTCTGGCTGGCGCAGCCTGATGACTATGAGGACGTCATGTCCATCTCCAAAGACATTTATGATGGCAATGATTATCTGCCACACCGCTACCATGAGTGGATGGAGGAGCCAGAGAGGACAGTGATACTGGCACGAAGAGACGGCAAACTGGTGATGAGACACACAAAGACCACTATCATGACAACATTGCTTTCTAACACTTTACAATAAGGCTACATTCATCCATGGTTAGTTACTGCTTAAAGGGACAACTCACCCTAGAATCCAAAATACATATTTTCCCTCTTCCCTGTTGTGCTCTTTATCCATCTAGATTGTTTTGTGTTAGTTGCCTAGGTTTAGGAGATATCTGCCCTAGATTTCTGCCTTCCAGTTCCATGTAGAGCAGCAGCTAGGCTACATGTAGAGCAGCAGCTAGGCTACATGTAGAGCAGCATGTAGATCAGCAGCTAGGCTACATGTAGAGCAGCAGCTACATGTAGAGCAGCAGCTAGGTCACATGTAGAGCAGCAGCTAGGCTACATGTAGAGCAGCATGTAGAGCAACAGCTAGGCTACATGTAGAGCAGCAGCTAGGCTACATGTACAGCAGCAGCTATGCTACGTGTAGAGCAGCATGTAGAGCAGCAGCTAGGCTACATGTAGAGCCACAGCTAGGCTACATGTAGAGCAACATGTAGAGCAGCAGGTAGACTACACGTAGAGCAACAGCTGTGCTACATGTAGAGCAGCATGTAGAGCAGCAGGTAGGATATACGTAGAGCAGCAGATGTGCTAAATGTAGAGCAGCAGCTAGGCTACATGTAGAGCAGCAGCTAGGCTACATGTAGAGTAGCAGCTAGGCTACATGTAGAGCAGCAGCTAGGCTACATGTAGAGTAGCAGCCAGGCTACATGTAGAGCAGCATGTAGAGCAGCGGTTAGGCTACACATAGAGCAGCAGCTGTGCTACATGTAGAGCAGCGTGTAGAGCAGTAGCTAGGCTACATGTAGAGCAGCAGCTAGGCTACATGTAGAGTAGCAGCTAGGCTACATGTAGAGTAGCAGCTAGGCTACATGTAGAGCAGCAGCTAGGCTACATGTAGAGCAGCAGCTAGGCTACATGTAGCGCAGCAGCTAGCTTACCTGTAGTGAGTGTGTGTCGTCAATGGCGTGGAAGCGTTGTCTCTTAAATGAGGTGAAAACACATCAATGCCGGGGAATGAGGTAACACCATTTAAATTGCCATGTGGTAAAATGACATGATATAACTGTCTTATTTAAACATTATGAGTTGGCCCTTCAATTTCAATCTATAAAGAAATTACCAAAAAGTTTCGAATATCCGTATCCAAATATACACAGAACCTGCATTGTCGGACTTTCTTTCTCTTTCTCGGCCTCTTTCTTCACTCTCTCCACTAGGTGGCGCTAGAGTCTGGCCTGGTGGTTGATGAGGGGGGTACGTTGGTGGTGGAGGGGCTGAGGGTGTGTTCCTCTGAGAGGGGGCGTGGTGTCGCTGGCGTCATACAGAGGTTGGTATTCACCTTATGTTCCAACACAGGGGTCAGCCAGTTACTTCCTATTGTGTTTACACTTCCTGTAACAGTACAGTACTAGTGAGCAGGTAAAACAGACGGTGTTTTGAACAGGAAGTCATAACACAACTGGGTCAAGTGGGCGGGGCTACATAAGGTGAATAAGATCAATAAAGTCGACCTTTATTCAACCGTGTGGAAATCGGGTCCTTGCAGCAGGAAATACGTAGTAATAGGATACATCAAACAAAATAGGAGTTAAGAAGAGAGAATAAGAATAGAGCAGACATGGTTATATTCCAACACATATTTCTATTATAAGTGTATGAATAGAAGTATGAGGTCTGGAATACAGCATTAACAGGGTGTATTAACAAAAAAGGAGCAGTAGTAGCAGGAACACTTTTAGCCTACTGATACAAAGAAAATAAAAATACGTACAAAAACATTTTGAAGCTATTGTCTCAAGACTATACTATATATTAGAACTATACAAGATGTATTGTATTTTGTGTTAATATGGTGTATTGTTTGTTTATGTATCTAGTTTGTTACTAGGCTGAAGTGAAATGTGTGTGTGTGAAGGTTTGCTGACAGATACATCCAGCAGCAGCATCCAACCATCAAGATGAAGAGGATGACCAGAGGAGACGACCCCGGGCCTGACAAGCTGGCCAAGTTCACCCTGCTGGCACGACGGGTGTGTGACTGCATGACCGTCTGCTATTGGTCTAAAATATCACATGATTTACTATGATAGATAGATAGATAGATAGATAGATAGATAGATAGATAGATAGATAGATAGATAGATAGATAGATTTTTATTTCTGTGTCATGCACCATATTCAAGGTGCCCAGCCCGTCTGGGCTTACAAGACACAAATCATTCAAGTTCAACAATACAAACAAATCAACAAACAAGCTACAAAACGCTCAAACATAAACAAGACAGAGTTATATATTCAGATGAACAGCTTCTCCATTCTGAGTTTCCAAGCCCTCCCAATAAACCTGGCCAAACTGAAGACTTCATCTCTGAACAACCATTCCAACTTCGCATCATCTCCTGACCAAAATAGTTCCGGTTTCTTATTTTGCATTAACTGAAATAGAGACAATCTTGGTTCCTCATATAGCGTACAATG
The DNA here is from genome assembly GCF_964638095.1 of Poromitra crassiceps. Classification (NCBI taxonomy): domain Eukaryota; kingdom Metazoa; phylum Chordata; class Actinopteri; order Beryciformes; family Melamphaidae; genus Poromitra; species Poromitra crassiceps. The sequence goes on from NC_139650.1 coordinate 6,470,601, forward strand.
AAACACAAAATGAAATTCATGTGTTTCAAGGCTATGTTGCCTTGAGGAAAAGCGTCTCCGTTTGGTTTTCTGGTTGATTTTGACTTTGTGGCCAACTTGTCAACATGAATAGTTTGGAGGTTCAGTTTGCCAAGTTAGTTAGTTAGAGGATATCTGCACCTTTACGACAAATGAAATCATAATGGCTTTGAAATCCTCACATACCGTCATCGGCCTTTGGTGCTCTTTCACCGTAGCCATTGTTGTTGTTTTTGCCACTATTTCCAGTTTTGGTTCAAATGAAGAGTGAAAAATGGGAGCTACTTGGAGTTTTTTAGGCAATATTTAATGCGAAGTAATATATCTCTGTACAAGCAGTTACAAAACAGAATATATCTTCAATGTTAATACGGACAAACAAAACGCAACGCGTTTCAACCACGCAGGTCTTCCTCAGGCAGTGTTAGCTGGGCGTCGTGTATACTGTATAAGGCAAATACGTGGCACAAGTCAGTTGGGATGACGTAGGGTGGGCAGTACTATGAGATCACAATATAGGATGGGCCTTATTAAAGACAACGGAGATAGCAACATCATAAACAAGCAATAATAGATAGACAGTATGGCTACAGATAGAAGCAGAAATGAGATATTAGGTTATAGGCTATAGGTTATAGGCTGGGGGGGGGGCGGAGGGGGGAGAGACAAAGGGGGGGACACAGCAGAACACAACATATGGACCCGGACAACAATATCATATTTAAATAAAACACGTCAAGTCAAGCTCGTGGGCAGACGACTCGTCCGTTACACACACGCGTAACGGAACACAAGAGCGCAATTCGTTGCCGAGACACTAAAGCTCCTCTGGTGGATCACTTCATACAGCACAATCACTCTGATGCTGATCTCCGTTTCTGGGCACTGGAACTCTATTACAGCGTGAAGCGCGCTGGATTCACACCATTAACGCAGTCAGCCCTCACGGACTCAATGAGGAGCTTGACTTAACGTGTTTTATTTAATTATGATATTGTTGTCCGGGTCCATATGTTGTGTTCTGCTGTGTCCCCCCCTTTCCCCCTCCCCCCTAGCCTATAACCTAATGTCTAATTTCTGCTTCTATCTGTAGCCATTACTGTCTATTTATTATTGCTTGTTTATGATGTTGCTATCTCCATTGTCTTTAATAAGGCCCTTCCTGTATTGTGATCTCATAGTACTGCCCACCCTACGTCATCCCAACTGACTTGTGCCACGTATTTGCCTTATATACACTTAGGTGCGGCGGCCGACGCCCAGCTAACACTGCCTGAGGAAGACCTGCGTGGTTGAAACGCGTTGCGTTTTGTTTGCCCGTAGTACATTGAAGATATATTCTGTTTTGTAACTGCTTGTACACAGATATATTACTTCACATTAAATATTGCCTAAAAAACTCCAAGTAGCTCCCCATTTTTTCATTCTGTATACTATTGCCTTTTGAGCTGCTTTGGTCCACACTTTTTGTGATTTCCTTGGTTCAAATGAATAAATGAACAATATATGAAGCAGAAGCGAGCATATTTTGACTTCTATTTCAGACTGGTAACTTTTGCATGAGAATATCACCATCTCTCTCTTTCTCTCTCTAGACTGTTCTGAATTATTGTGGTGAAGCAGAGAGCATTGATGGCTTCGTCTCTCTGAGCAAACTACAATCCCCAGGACTCTCAGGTCTGGTTCCTCTGGATGAAGCCCAGGTGAAGAGGGTGCTCCTTGACCACAAACTGCCCTCCAGGGTCCAACTCCCTGGTGGCGCCATCATCCAGGACTGGCAGCCGCTGCGGCCAATGGAAGGAAACCTGAAGATCTTGAGGAGGCGGGACCTGACCTGGTTGGCTGACAGTCAGGAAGCGCCTGTCTTTCTCAGCTTCTCCACCCCTCCCTATCCAATCCCACACAACGGAGGGTCACTTCGTTTCAACATTGACATTTTTGGGACAGACCCAGTGTTGGCCCAGTGTGCGCTTATTGGCCTAGTTGAGGCTGCCTTGGCGAAGGGGACGTTGAAGGGATTTGTAACGGTTATCGTGTACATTGACACGTCATTGAGGGAGACAATAGAAGCTTTCTGTGAGGGGCATCAAGGGGTGGTGAGGGGTGAACAACAATGGGAACAATTGTTTCTAGAGAGAGAGATATAGGGCCTGTCTGACTCAAGTGAACGAGCTTTATAGGTGGCATTTCTAGGTAAGAAGTTGTAATTAACCAGTAAAAACCAGTTTGATACAGAAGTTCACTGAATTTGCAACCTTTCTAGGTAGCCTACCTGGTTATGGATAATTTTCGAGGAACCATACCATGCACACTTTGGTGGGTTAGGGTATCCCATGATACCTTGCGACTCTTACAACTGACCAAGAAGAACAAAGCAAGCCCAGCGAGCCCCTAATGGCGACGCCCACAAAGCCGACCGCATCAGAAAAAAGTGAAACAATTGTTGGCTAAATAACAAACATATTTCACTTTCTTTTCGTTTTTATTCTAGAATAGTCAACGTCAGCCTTTACTTAAATTTAGTGCAGTCAGATGTTTGTACAGTGTCAGGAAAGTCACTTTTGAACTACACAGCCAGGATGATAGCAGCATTGCAGACCTTCAAGTGTAAGTGGAGTTCGTTTTAACTGTGCTTTATTAAATGATAAGCTGTCATTACTTCCCATTTGTAGCGTTTGTAACATTTTCGTTCGCTGGGTTTTACGCTTTTAATTTGAAAGCGGAAAGGGGAAATGGTGTATTCGTAGATTGAATTGACACTGGTCTGTCAATTCTATCAGTTCATATGTACCATTTCCCTTTATCGCCTTCAAATTAAAAGTGTTCACGGTAGCCTGTGAAGCCTCGACCTTTCTGGATTATAAAAGTAGTCTAACGTTAGAGAAAACAGCCCCCAGGCCCAGCCATGCCGTTTTATACAAATTTATTGCCAAATGCTTTGGGATTCAACTTGATCAATCTTGGTCAGAAGAAATCTTGTATGGAAACAGTACGACCTGTCGCGTGCAATGCTACCTTCAAGCATGAGGACGTCTGAAACGAATTATTTTTCATCCACCTATATTAAAATTAGTTACCTAATTAATCAAGTATCTAGTTAGGTAGCTAGGTGATAGCAGCTTACTTGAGTTTCAGACAGACCCATAGAGAATTCACCTTTTTCACAGAAGCCATTTTGTGTCTCAAAGGCAAGAAGTGAAACATTAACAAGGGCTGCCTGCAGGCACTGGAACACCCAAATGGATTGGAAGTTGGAAACCCTCTTTAATGTTTTGCTTGCACCTGTGTTAGTTCCTGCCTTTTAGATGCAAAATGGCTGCTGTGAAAAAGAAAATCCAATCCTGAAAAAAAGTCAGTGAAAAAGTTCCACTGTGCACAGAGTATCACAGCAGGTGTGTCAAACTCATTTTAGTCCACGGGCCACATGCAACCCAATTTGGTGTCAATAATCAATAATAACTTATAAATGACAAAACCTCAAAATGTTCCCGTTTATCTTAGTGTAAAGCAGTGCTGACCAATTTGGGGCCCGCGGGCCAAGTTTGGCCCCGCGCTCTGTTTGTTTTGGCCCGCCACGGAGTGGCGGGCCAAAACAAACAGAGCTAAACTAACTCTCAGCAACATGCTTTATTGCAGCCGACCTCAGCGCAAGAGAATGCAACTCGGGCAAGTTATCAGATATCTGCACTGATTGCAAAGGGTGGACGAGCTTTTTCATGTGGTGACTTTGTGAAACAGTGTCTGAATGTGGCTGCGGATATACTGTGTTCACTCCTGAGATTGCATCCCTGCAAATTGTCATGGCAAATTGTTTACAAAAGATGGACAATAAAGCTGATTTTCAAAGTACCTTGAGGATTTTTCAAGTTGTGAATTAAGTCAAATTTCTCTCTTGATTACAAAGGTGGAAAATACAACTGTTTTTAACTGGGTGTTTACTGATTAAATGTTTAAGCTCCCCACAAATGCAGATGTTTTTTTAAATATATATAACCAATTGCAAATTATTACAATTACCAAACAGATAAAAAGTAGATTATTATATTGAAATGTTATTTTAGATTTAGAATGTAAATTTTCTATAAAACACAATACATTTTAATGTAATTCCATTCGTTTATTTTTGGCTCTCAGCCCTCCACCCAGATTGAGTTTTGACCCTTCATGGGAAAGAATTTGGGCACCCCTGGTGAAAAGAATTACAGGTACAACCCTACAACACATAGGGTTATCTCAGATACCATCAAGCACATTGTCTACTGTCTGTAGCCCACTGTGCATTACAATCAGGGGTGTAGTGGAGGGTAAACGCAATTTACCCACCCCTTTGAAATGAGGCAGATTATTTACTCACCTATTTTCAGATCAACTACTCACCTTGGAGAGTTTACTCACCTCTGTATTTATCACTACACCCCTGACTAAAATTGGTGGCAACTGTGCAATTCTCTATAGTCAAGCAAAGGTAATGAAAATAGCTGACCATTTAATGGTTAATATAGATAACATGAATAGGCAACTTAATATTTAACTTGCTCCTGAAACATGGTACCTCACATTGGATTGAAGGACTTCTCAGTGCAATTTTCACACTTTGCAAAGTCAACTTTTGGGCCGCATTGGACCCTTTGGGAGGCCGGATGTGGCCCCCGGGCCGCATGTTTGACACCCCTGGTGCAGACCAAAGGCATCTCCCTACCATATATATAGGGCCCTATCTTCCCCCTGGCCTTAAAATAGTGTTTAAGGCCAGGCACAGCACAAATTGTGGGCGTGGTCAAGTACATTCCATATTTTCCCCTCGGCGCTAAACCCATCTGTTAACCACTTAACCATGCCTTTTAAGCGTAGAATTATTCACAACGTGCACATTGGAGAAGTGCAGTAAAAAATCAATCTTGCCTTTTAAGCTCCAATTCCACGGAGCGATCCAGTCCGGTCAGAAAAGCCCGACCAAAGCGCTCTGAGCCCCCCCCCCTCCCTCTTTCATCCCCGTCTGTCTCATATATATTATTCCATATTATTATGCTCCTCAAACATCTCACTGCAGTTTAAATACAGCAAGCATGTAAATACGCTACACTATAGCAAGATCAAAGTGAAAAGAATGTTCTAAACGCATCGGCTAGAAAAATATAGCCTATCCCTGGATGTCATGATGAGATTAGATTGGTGAAGGTTTGGGCAGAATGATATCATTTTCTCTCGCTACCTTTTCTTCTCCCCCACTGCACAGGTAGGATGATGCAACAGCCTCTGAATGACAGGGGCTCAAACTACGGTATAACAACTTTTTTTTCCATCGGTCTTTGTGCCTGCCTAGTGTCTACATAGGCTATAAATTAGTGGCCTTTTCCCCAAAATAGTGATGGTTCTGTCATTCTGTGGTGTAGCCTACATTTCAGATCTGATGCTTGCAGTGCGATATACAGTAGGGGCAGAAATTGACACGCGAGAGAGAGAGTGAGGGGGGAGAGAGAGTGAGTGCATCCCCGGGGCCGGCGCGCTGAATCTGCATCTCTCCTGCATCTCTGCTGCGTAATTACGCACGCAGTACCCACCAATTTAGTCTGTCATCTTCCCCTTGGTGCACATAAAGCAACATGCTTCCGTCACTGTCTGCTTGATGGTGAGAGAGACTTCAGCTGTATGCTACTCATGACAAAACCAGACATAGAATTTTCAACAGGTAACTAACCCTATATCCCCGGTGCACTGAATAAGGCCTGGTTTTGAAAAAAAAAAAAAGATAGCGTTAGGCCCAGGGGCGGAGCGACCCTATCAGCCCAGAGGGGGCGAAGCTCTTAGGGGGGGACCCCCATCCCCCCCTCCCCCCCCATTTTTTTTTCAATTAAGGCCGGCGGCGAAGAAAAATGTGCCTTTTTTCCATGTTTGAATCTGTTTTAGCCATATTTAGTCGAATAGCCCATTTTAAACAGACCAATGTTATTGTCTATTGATTGAATTGCTCTCACACTCCCACACTGGCATGCAATTTGCTTTTTTTTGCTTTTTTTTTTTGATGGGGGCACACCCTCTGCCCCGGTGTACGCTCCGCTACTGGTTAGGTCGGTATTTAAGGCCGAAACGCCCATTCTGGCCTATTCTGGCACTGCGCCACGCCTCTTCAGCGTAAAGCGCATTTCGGGGCCTAAAAACATGATGCTATCTTCCCGAGTCAGGCGCAAAGTGTGTTTTTTTGCGTTTAACGCCAGTTTAGCGCCTAAGGCCAGGGGGAAGATGGGGCCCATAGTCAACGCCAGCCCCCCACCTTCGGAGGCCATGTAAGTTTCCATTACACACAGAAGTTCAACCTTGATCTTCTCATAAGACATAATAAATGCTATCTCATAAGACACAATACAACCTTGATCTTCTCCCTAGGAGTGCTCTCCAGATGGGGCACTTGAGAGACGTCTGAGAGAGAGCCATAGATCACTATTGAGTCAATAACGATGGTACAACATCCAGAAAAATAAAACAGCTACAGGGACCGGGGAAAAAAACAGTAGGCCTATACAACAAAAAAAGTCCACACACTGTAGCTCCTGTTATCTAATTTATTTAGCCACCCAAAAACGGGTGACGTTTCGAGCGACTGCTCTTCTTCAGACATAAAGTGGTGTATGTGTGGACCTTCTTTTTTTAGAAACTTGTATATAAAATAATTCTGAATCATAACACATTATAAGACACATTACATCATACTTATAATGCGTTATAATCTGCTTATAGCCCTGTATAACCGGATGTGAGCGAATGTCCTACAGTTTTGATTGTATTTATGGCTTTAGTGGGCATGCCCGAGGAATGAGGCAAGAAGTGGGGACCTAAGAATTTGCTGAGTCAGCAAAGCTGTGAGTCATGTGACAGGAGAGCCAGTCATCTCTACAGTTAGAAAAACAATCACAGCTCGGACACTTCAGCATTGACCTAGCAGCTTCTGCCTTATTCTCCATATCATCTAAGAGCAAGTAAGTTATTATTATTAAGTTATTATATTATATGTTATGCAGTATGGTACAGGTATGCTTTTTGCATGTATCTGTGAAATTATTACTTTCTGAAACGTTTTGCAGTCACCAGTTTGCACAGGCTAGACTTCACTAATAATGAACTGCAGTCATTGATGGCCAGTACTACAGTATAGTATTCTGTTTGGTGCAAACCCTCAACTATGGTAAAGTCTGCTGTCTGTGTCTATTATCATGGCAAAAGCCAAAATTAAGAACATATTGTTTATTTAAAAAAGATTATAAATGTGAAAAATATGTTTTGTATAATTTGTCCAAAAGTCAGAGATCGCTCTGTGCACAGATAAGATGTGGCATCCTACCATTACATATTGAAACAGGAAGATACAGAGGGGTAGCTGAGGAGGATAGAATATGTGAATATTGTGAGTTGAATGAGGTGGAGAATGAAATTCATTTCATTTTATATTGTCCATTTATATTGTGGATTCTCTGAATTTCTTTCTAAAGCGTGGGACAGGAGGAGAAGGTTGACGTATAACTGATAAATTATAGTTTATTTTTTTGTTTGTTTGTTTTTATTTTCATATTCTATGTGCAGGTATGTATGAATGTATATGTATGTATGTATATGTATAGGCATATTATGTCTGCATGTATATATAATCTCTAATTTGGGCTGCACTGGAGGCTTCTGGTTGGGTAACATACCGGAATGTTATGTTTTGTTAAATATTGAATGTTGATGTGTCTGATAATCCCATGTGGGATGGGTCATGTAATTGTCCTGACACGAAAATAAAAAATATTCATTCATTCATTCATTTACCACCATGCATAGTTTAGAAATCTGTTGAAATCTCGCTAAATCTCGGAGGCGATTGTGGCGAAAGCGGCGCAATGCTCTACTTCGCCCCTGAATGTATGCAAAATCCAATGAGTTCAATGTTATTACTGGCCTAGGTCCTCTTTGCGCGGCTCGCGAGACGATGGGCTCTAGACTTTCATTGGCGGCTCGCAGCTGATAGAAATAATACAATCATGTCAAAACCATTCCCTCACTGCGGTGTCAAACAAACTGTGTGGTTGCCAGGTTTGTGAGAGAGAGAGGGAGAGGTTAGGTTTTGGGTTAGGGTCTGGGGGAGGTTAGGTTTAGGCATGGGGGGAGGTTAGGTTTGGCGTGGGCGCTGGGAGAGGTTAGCTCCACCGACACGCTGCACGCCGCCTCGCTCAGCTGGTTCTGCTTGTGGGCTATCGGCATTGCGACCTGTCGGCACTGCGGCCTGTCGGCACATAGACGCGGCACCAGCGTTGGTTAGGGTTGGCTGGTTCATGCTAATTTACAAAATTCTCCTTGGTCTGTCACCCCCCTACCCGTGTAGTTTGTTGCATACTGCACCTGCTGCGTACAACATCCGTTCTGCTAACCTCATCCTCCTGAAAAACCCCAAAACTCACTCTGTAATCGGTCAGTCGTCTTTCCATTCTGCTGTGCCCACAGACTGGAATGGCTTACAAAAAACACTAAAACTGGACAATTTCATCTCCAAATCAGCTTTCAAGAACTCTATCATGGACATACTCACTGACACCTGCAACTGCTTCCTAAACTAACTCTATTCCCCTGCCTGTCTGCTCCGACTGTTTTTGTTTTATTTGCTCTGTCTTGCTATGTTTTAACTGTGTTTTAACTTGTGTTTTAATTTGTTCTAAGTAACTTTATACTTATTTTATCCCCTACCCCCTATCCCTCAAAAGGCTGTGCCTTCTGCCAGGTCCCCATTGTAAATAAGAACTTGTTCTTAATGACTTACCTGGTTAAATAAAGGTAAAATAAAAAATAAAAAAATGAATTAGGCTTTTGGCCACAGCCTGCTGGAAGGTGCCTCCACAGTAGATGTCTCTGTGGTTTGGACAACCTCCTTCGTTGTCATACTGGTCGGGGGGTAAGCGCAGCTATCCGGCCTGAAGGACCAAAGTAGAGGAAGATCCTCCAGGACGGACTGGAATGGATGCCGGAACGAAAGCAGATGACATTGAGTTATGACATCAGTGATGATGTCAGGACATGATTTGTTGTTATTAGCTGGCGGTTAGAACACATGACACAGAGGAGGTCTGTTCGGAGCCCCTCTGGGGAGGGCCCGCCTAGACCTCTGGTTTAGTCATGATTATTATTCTGCATAAAGTCACCTCCTGTGTTCATTGTGTTTCAATTCAAGCATGCCAAGAACGCACTCTTTCAGATGAGACTTATTGATGATGTCTGTTATCTGGTGCCCCGTTCTTAATTCTCATGGAAACTAGCTCAAAATTATATTGATATCATATCAGACAGTGATTTTCACCCCTACAATGCAAACACGTCCATGGGTGTGCCGATCAACCACAGTGTTTTGTTGGAGATCGATAAGTGTGTACGTACGTACCTTTTGTGTTGCAACTGCAGGGTTTGCCATGGAGAGGAAGTGCCTCGGTAAGAGTGAAGGGCTGACCTTCTGGCTGGCGCAGCCTGATGACTATGAGGACGTCATGTCCATCTCCAAAGACATTTATGATGGCAATGATTATCTACCACACCGCTACCATGAGTGGATGGAGGAGCCAGAGAGGACAGTGATACTGGCACGAAGAGACGGCAAACTGGTGATGAGACACACAAACACCACTATCATGACAACATTGCTTTCTAACACTTTACAATAAGGCTACATTCATTCATGGTTAGTTACTGCTTAAAGGGACAACTCACCCTAGAATCCAAAATACATATTTTCCCTCTAAGCACCTTGAATTGCCTTGTGTATGAAAGGTGCTATATAAATAAAATTTGACTTGACTTGACTTGACTCTTCCCTGTTGTGCTCTTTATCCATCTAGATTGTTTTGTGTTAGTTGCCTGCGTTTAGGAGATATCTGCCCTAGATTTCTGCCTTCCAGTTCCATGTAGAGCAGCAGCTAGGCTACATGTAGAGCAGCATGTAGATCAGCAGCTAGGCTACATGTAGAGCAGCAGCTAGGCTACATGTAGAGCAACATGTAGAGCAGCAGCTAGGCTACATGTGGAGAAGCATGTAGAGCAGCAGCTAGGCTACATGTAGAGCAGCCGCTAGGTTATACGTAGAGCAGCAGCTAGGCTACATGTAGAGCAGCATGTAGAGCAGCAGCTAGGCTACATGTAGAGCAGTAACTAGGCTACATGTAGAGAAGCATGTAGAGCAGCAGCTATGCTACATGTACAGCAGCAGCTATGCTACGTGTAGAGCAACATGTAGAGCAGCAGCTAGGCTACATGTAGAGCCACATCTAGGCTACATGTAGAGCAACATGTAGAGCAACAGGTAGGCTACACGTAGAGCAACAGCTGTGCTACATGTAGAGCAGCATGTAGAGCAGCAGTTAGGCTGTACGTAGAGCAGCAGATGTGCTAAATGTAGAGCAGCAGCTAGGCTACATGTAGAGCAGCAGCTAGGCTACATGTAGAGTAGCAGCTAGGCTACATGTAGAGCAGCAGCTAAGCTACATGTAGAGTAGCAGCTAGGCTACATGTAGAGCAGCATGTAGAGCAACAGTTAGGCTACACATAGAGCAGCAGATGTGCTACATGTAGAGCAGCATGTAGAGCAGTAGCCAGGCTACATGTAGAGCAGCAGCTAGGCTACATGTAGAGTAGCAGCTAGGCTACATGTAGAGCAGCAGCTAGGCTACATGTAGAGCAGCAGCTAGGCTACATGTAGCGCAGCAGCTAGCTTACCTGTAGTGAGTGTGTGTCGTCAATGGCGTGGAAGCGTTGTCTCTTAAATGAGGTGAAAACACGTCAATGCCGGGGAATGAGTTAACACCATTTAAATTGCCATGTGGTAAAATGACATGATATAACTGTCTTATTTAAACATTATGAGTTGGCCCTTCAATTTCAATCTATAAAGAAATGACCAAAAAGTTTCGAATATCCGTATCCAAATATACACAGAACCCGCATTGTCTGACTTTCTTTCTCTTTCTCGGCCTCTTTCTTCACTCTCTCCACTAGGTGGCGCTAGAGTCAGGCCTGGTGGTTGATGAGGGGGGTACGTTGGTGGTGGAGGGGCTGAGGGTGTGTTCCTCTGAGAGGGGGCGTGGTGTCGCTGGCATCATACAGAGGTTGGTATTCACCTTATGTTCCAACACAGGGGTCAGCCAGTTACTTCCTATTGTGTTGACACTTCCTGTAACAGTACAGTACTAGTGAGCAGGTAAAACAGACGGTGTTTTGAACAGGAAGTCATAACACAACTGGGTCAAGTGGGCGGGGCTACATAAGGTGAATAAGATCAATAAAGTCGACCTTTATTCAACCGTGTGGAAATCGGGTCCTTGCAGCAGGAAATACGTAGTAATAGGACATGCGCGTAGCCACGGGTGCGCTAGGGTGTGCAAATGCCACCCAGACAGGCCACTGGCGCACCCAAAAAAATGGGGTAAAAAAAGTGTTTTGTTTTGTCTGCAAAACACATGTCAACGCTGTCATGCACTGTGTCCAACTGTCCGCTGCCCTATGTGCCCCGGAGCATCATGGGAAACTAGTTAAGCTGTCGTCCACGTAAAGTAAACAAATGCACGCGCAGCAGCAGCAGCAGCAGCGCCAAATCAGGAAGACATGAAACAAAGCTCGCTTTTAAGCTTTTTCGGCAAAGGCAAGAAACGACGAGGAAGAAGAAGATGGCTCGTCGTCACCCTCCCCCTCAACAAGTGCGGATTGTAAGTGCACCCGTTCCCGCACCTGTATTGGTGGTGTACAGTGGAGAACAGACAGATGATGATGAAGAAGATGATGCAGCCGAAACAATGACGTTAACAGCGGGGAACGCAGCCAACAACACACGGGAGGTTTGTGGCCAGAGGACACTGACGCTACAGATCTCTCTGCAGTAGACGAACATGCCAACCAAATTTGCGTTCTTTCCCGACTAGAACACTCATTGGAAAAAGTAGGTGAGACTTTTTTGAGATACTAAACAAAGTGGTTTTACATGTTGCCAAAAAATACAATTTAATTGACTGCTTCTACCTGCTAATAATGAGTGCGAAAAGGAGCAAACAACACACAAATATTCCTCTAAATCTGGTTTGAAAAGACCCAAAAAATGGTCCGCCCCCTGGCACACCCTGGCTTTCTGTGGCACACCCAATGAGCCGAGTCTGGCTACGCTACTGTAATAGGATACATCAAACAAAATAGGAGTTAAGAAGAGAGAATAAGAATAGAGCAGACATGGTTATATTCCAACACATATTTCTATTATAAGTGTATGAATAGAAGTATGAGGTCTGGAATACAGCATTAACAGGGTGTATTAACAAAAAAGGAGCAGTAGTAGCAGGAACACTTTTAGCCTACTGATACAAAGAAAATAAAAATACGTACAAAAACATTTTGAAGCTATTGTCTCAAGACTATACTATATATTAGAACTATACAAGATGTATTGTATATTGTGTTAATATGGTGTATTGTTTGTTTATGTATCTAGTTTGTTACTAGGCTGAAGTGAAATGTGTGTGTGTGAAGGTTTGCTGACAGATACATCCAGCAGCAGCATCCAACCATCAAGATGAAGAGGATGACCAGAGGAGACGACCCCGGGCCTGACAAGCTGGCCAAGTTCACCCTGCTGGCACGACGGGTGTGTGACTGCATGACCGTCTGCTATTGGTCTAAAATATCACATGATTTACTATGATAGATAGATAGATAGATAGATTTTTATTTCTGTGTCATGCACCATATTCAAGGTGCCCAGCCCATCTGGGCTTACAAGACACAAATCATTCAAGTTCAACAATACAAACAAATCAACAAACAAGCTACAAAACGCTCAAACATAAACAAGACAGAGTTATATATTCAGATGAACAGCTTCTCCATTCTGAGTTTCCAAGCCCTCCCAATAAACCTGGCCAAACTGAAGACTTCATCTCTGAACAACCATTCCAACTTCGCATCATCTCCTGACCAAAATAGTTCCGGTTTCTTATTTTGCATTAACTGAAATAGAGACAATCTTGGTTCCTCATATAGCGTACAATGAAACACAAAATGAAATTCATGTGTTTCAAGGCTATGTTGCCTTGAGGAAAAGCGTCTCCATTTGGTTTTCTGGTTGATTTTGACTTTGTGGCCAACTTGTCAACATGAATAGTTTGGAGGTTCAGTTTGCCAAGTTAGTTAGTTAGAGGATATCTGCACCTTTACGACAAATGAAATCATAATGGCTTTGAAATCCTCACATACCGTCATCGGCCTTTGGTGCTCTTTCACCGTAGCCATTGTTGTTGTTTTTGCCACTATTTCCAGTTTTGGTTCAAATGAAGAGTGAAAAATGGGAGCTACTTGGAGTTTTTTAGGCAATATTTAATGCGAAGTAATATATCTCTGTACAAGCAGTTACAAAACAGAATATATCTTCAATGTTAATACGGGCAAACAAAACGCAACGCGTTTCAACCACGCAGGTCTTCCTCAGGCAGTGTTAGCTGGGCGTCGTGTATATAAGGCAAATACGTGGCACAAGTCAGTTGGGATGACGTAGGGTGGGCAGTACTATGAGATCACAATATAGGATGGGCCTTATTAAAGACAACGGAGATAGCAACATCATAAACAAGCAATAATAGATAGACAGTAATGGCTACAGATAGAAGCAGAAATGATATATTAGGTTATAGGCTATAGGTTATAGGCTGGGGGGGGGGTGGAGGGGGGACAGACAAAGGGGAACACACTACACAGCAGAACACAACATATGGACCCGGACAACAATATCATATTTAAATAAAACACGTCAAGTCAAGCTCCTCATTGAGTCTGTGAGGGCTGACTGCGTTAATGGTGTGAATCCAGCGCGCTTCACGCTGTAATAGAGTTCTGTCCAGATCCCCGCCCAGTGCCCAGAAACGGAGATCAGCATCAGAGTGATTGTGCTGTAGAAAGTGATCCACCAGAGGAGCTTTAGTGTCTTGGCGACGAATTGCGCTCTTGTGTTCCGTTACGCGTATGCGATATACCACCGCGGGCAGGGACAGGAGATAGCATACACCAGCGTTTCTCAACTGGTGGGTCGCCACGTCGTGGGGCCGTTTTGATTGGGTCGCGGACATTGGCCAAAAAGAAAAAAAAAAGAAAATCATATTAAATTTGAGTTAAATTCAGATTATTGAAACTGGATTAGCCTGACCAGTTTTAACTTGTTTTATTATTATTATTATTATTATTATTATTATTATTACGAACTTGTTTAAAAACATATAGGCATGTAATTCAACATAAGTCTGCCTTTTATTTCATATTTCATACAGTTCAAATAAGACTTTCTGAGCATGACCAGTTTGACTCGTTTAAATTTAAAAACATATAGGCCTGTAATTCAAGTCTGCCTTATTTCAATTGGTTTTTAGCCCTAGTTGCACTTCTGTTGCACTTTTTTGTTCATTTGAGGTTTATAACAGTGCATGAAGGCATTGTGTATTAAATGAATGCGCTAAAATCAACAATAAATTGCACTCATCTATCTACCGTAAGCCTACAGACAGGAACACTCTCCTCCACGACACCAGCTATCACCCCTCTCATCTCAAGGACAATCTGCCCACGGGCCAATTCATGCGCCTACGTAGACTATGAAGCGACAAACGGGATTTTGTTGATAAGGCGACTCAGATGCGACCTGAGATTCCATGAGAGAGGGTATGGGCGGAGACCCATCTGCAACGCGTATAAACGCGCCCTACATTCACACAGGGACATCCTGTTACAGCCCAAGACACCGGACCCTACCCCACCCAGAGTCACAGCCACCCTCCAGTACTCTCCCCTAGCCAATAGAATTAAACGCTGCCTGTTAAAACATTGGAGAGTGCTACAAGTACACAAAACCTTCACCACACCCCCCAGGATAGCCTTCACCAGGAACCAAAACATCAGGGACAGTCTGGTCAAAACGCTCCACACCCCCACCTTCACACAACCCACCATCGATTCCCGTCCTCCCCCTATAGGCCACTACCCATGCGTGGACACTGTTCATGTTGCCCCCAAACGAATAAAGCTAAATCCCTCTCGTTCCCAAACGGAGTAACCATCCACCTCAAACATCACCACCTGCGCTTCACAGGGGGTAGTGTACGCTATATCCTGTCCCTGCCCGCGGTGGTATATCGGGAAGACGACTCGTCCGTTACACACACGCGTAACAGAACACAAGAGCGCAATTCGGCGCCGAGACACTAAAGCTCCTCTGGTGGATCACTTCCTACAGCACAATCACTCTGATGCTGATCTCCGTTTCTGGGCACTGGACATTGTCAAACCGCACCCAAGGGGCGGGGATCTGGACAGAACTGTATTACAGCGTGAAGCGCGCTGGATTCACACCATTAACACAGTCAGCCCTCACGGACTCAATGAGGAGCTTGACTTGACGTGTTTTATTTAAATATGATATTGTTGTCCGGGTCCATATGTTGTGTTCTGCTGTGTCCCCCCTTTGTCTCTCTCCCCTCCGCCCCCCCCCCCCCCCCCAGCCTATAACCTATAGCCTATACCTAATATCTCATTTCTGCTTCTATCTGTAGCCATTACTGTCTATCTATTATTGCTTGTTTATGATGTTGCTATCTCCATTGTCTTTAATAAGGCCCTTCCTGTATTGTGATCTCATAGTACTGCCCACCCTACGTCATCCCAACTGACTTGTGCCACGTATTGCCTTATATACACTTAGGTGCGGCGGCCGACGCCCAGCTAACACTGCCTGAGGAAGACCTGCGTGGTTGAAACGCGTTGCGTTTTGTTTGCCCGTAGTAACATTGAAGATATATTCTGTTTTGTAACTGCTTGTACATAGATATATTACTTCGCATTAAATATTGCCTAAAAAACTCAGCTCCCCATTTTTTCACTCTGTATACTATTGCCTTTTGAGCTGCTTTGGTCCACACTTTTTGTGATTTCCTTGGTTCAAATGAATAAATGAACAATATATGAAGCAGAAGCGAGCATATTTTGACTTCTATTTCAGACTGGTAACTTTTTCATGAGAATATCACCATCTCTCTCTTTCTCTCTCTAGACTGTTCTGAATTATTGTGGTGAAGCAGAGAGCATTGATGGCTTCGTCTCTCTGAGCAAACTACAATCCCCAGGACTCTCAGGTCTGGTTCCTCTGGATGAAGCCCAGGTGAAGAGGGTGCTCCTTGACCACAAGCTGCCCTCCAGGGTCCAACTCCCTGGTGGCGCCATCATCCAGGACTGGCAGCCGCTGCGGCCAATGGAAGGAAACCTGAAGATCTTGAGGAGGCGGGACCTGACCTGGTTGGCTGACAGTCAGGAAGCGCCTGTCTTTCTCAGCTTCTCCACCCCTCCCTATCCAATCCCACACAACGGAGGGTCACTTCGTTTCAACATTGACATTTTTGGGACAGACCCAGTGTTGGCCCAGTGTGCGCTTGTTGGCCTAGTTGAGGCTGCCTTGGTGAAGGGGACGTTGAAGGGATTTGTAACGGTTATCGTGTACATTGACACGTCATTGAGGGAGACAATAGAAGCTTTCTGTGAGGGGCATCAAGGGGTGGTGAGGGGTGAACAACAATGGGAACAATTGTTTCTAGAGAGAGAGATATAGGGCCTGTCTGATTCTCAAGTGAACGAGCTTTATAGGTGGCATTTCTAGGTAAGAAGTTGTAATTAACCAGTAAAATCCAGTTTGATACAGAAGTTCACTGAATTTGCAACCTTTCTAGGTACCTGGTTATGGATAATTTTCGAGGAACCATACCATGCACACTTTGGTGGGTTAGGGTATCCCATGATACCTTGCGACTCTTACAACTGACGAAGGAGAACGAAGCAAGCCCAGCAAGCCCCTAATGGCGGCGCCCACAAAGCCGACCGCATCAGAAAAAAGTGAAACAATTGTTGGCTAAATAACAAACATATTTCACTTTCTTTTCGTTTTTATTCTAGAATAGTCAACGTCAGCCTTTACTTAAATTTAGTGCAGTCAGATGATTGTACAGTGTCAGGAAAGTCACTTTTGAACAATAGTAGGAAGCATCTTACCTGACGGTGTTCTGGACAACAGCCACTAGTTAGGTTGCTAATATAACTAACGTTAGAGAACTCGCTCCGCCCGCCCCAAAGCAGGACTACACAGCCAGGATGATAGCAGGATTGCAGACCTTCAAGTGTAAGTGGAGTTCGTTTTAACTGTGCTTTATTAAATGATAAGCTGTCATTACTTCCCATTTGTAGCGTTTGTAACATTTTCGTTCGCTGGGTTTTACGCTTTTAATTTGAAGGCGGAAAGGGGAAATGGTGTATTCGTAGATTGAATTGACACTGGTCTGTCAATTCTATCAGTTCATATGTACCATTTCCCTTTATCGCCTTCAAATTAAAAGTGTTCACGGTAGCCTGTGAAGCCTCGACCTTTCTGGATTATAAAAGTAGTCTAACGTTAGAGAAAACAGCCCCCAGCCATGCCGTTTTATACAAATTTATTGCCAAATGCTTTGGGATTCAACTTGATCAATCTTGGTATGATCTAAATCTTGTATGGAAACAGCACCAGTACGACCTGTCGCGTGCAATGCTACCTTCAAGCATGAGGACGTCTGAAACTAATTGTTTTTCATCCACCTATATTAAAATTAGTTACCTAAATTAATCAAGTATCTAGTTAGGTAGCTAGGTGATAGCAGCTCACTTGAGTTTCAGACAGACCCATAGAGAATTCACCTTTTTCACAGCAGCCATTTTGTGTCTCAAAGGCAAGAAGTGAAACATTAACAAGGGCTGCCTGCAGGCACTGGAACACCCAAATGGATTGGAAGTTGGAAACCCTCTTTAATGTTTTGCTTGCACCTGTGTTAGTTCCTGCCTTTTAGATGCAAAATGGATGCTGTGAAAAAGAAAAAATCCAATCCTGAAAAAAAAAAACTTTGAACACAACATCCGTGAAAAAGTTCCACTGTGCACAGAGTATCACAGAGTATCACAGAGTATCACAGAGTATCACAGAGTATCACACTCCCACTAGAAAAGTCATTCAGGAGCGCGCAGAGCAGGTGTGTCAAACTCATTTTAGTCCACGGGCCACATGCGACCCAATTTGGTGTCAAGTGGGCCAGACAATGAAAATCAAGAATCAATAATAACCTATAAATGACAAAACCTCAAAATGTTCCCGTTTATCTTAGTGTAAAGAATTACAGGTACACCCCTACAACACATAGGGTTATCTCAGATACCATCAAGCATATTATCTACTGTCTGTAGCCCACTGTGCATTACAATCAGGGGTGTAGTGGAGGGTCAACACAGTTTAACCACCCCTTTGAAATGAGGCAGATTATTTACTCATCTATTTTCAGATCAACTGTATCAAACAATGAGAGCAAACAAGGTGGGTAAACTACTCACCTTGGATAGTTTACCCACCTCTGTATTTATCACTACACCCCTGATTACAATTGATGGCAACTGTGCAATTCTCTATAGTCAAGCAAAGGTAATGAAAATAGCTGACTATTTAGTGATTAATACAGATAGCATGAATAGGCAACTTAATATTTAACTTGCTCCTGAAACATGGTACCTCACATTGGATTGAAGGACTTCTCAGTGCAATTTTCACACTTTGCAAAGTCAACCTTTGGGCCGCATTGGACCCTTTGGGAGGCCGGATGTGGCCCCCGGGCCGCATGTTTGACACCCCTGGTGCAGAGCAAAGGCATCTCCCTACCATATATATAGGGCCCTATCTCCCCCCTGGCCTTAAAATAGCGTTTAAGGCCAGGCACAGCGCAAATTGTGGGCGTGGTCAAGCACATTCCATATTTTCCCCTCGGCGCTAAACCCATCTGTTAACCACTTAACCACGCCTTTTAAGCGTAGAATTATTCACAACGTGCGCATTGGAGAAGTGCAGTAAACAAATCACAATCTTGCCTATTAAGCTCCAATTCCATTGGGCGATCCAGTCCGGTCAGAAAAGCCCGACCAAAGCGCTCTGAGCTCCCCCCCTCCCTCTTTCATCCCTGTCTCCATATATATTATTCCATATTATTATGCTCCTCAAACATCTCACTGCAGTTTAAATACTGCAAGCATGTAAATACGCTACACTATAGCAAGATCAAAGTGAAAAGAATGTTCTAAACGCATCGGCTAGAAAAATATAGCCTATCCCTGGATGTCATGATGAGATTAGATTGGTGAAGGTTTGGGCAGAATGATATCATTTTCTCTCGCTACCTTTTCTTCTCCCCCACTGCACAGGTAGGATGATGCAACAGCCTCTGAATTATGGGCTCAAACTACGGTATAACAACTTTTTTTTCCATCTGTCTTTGTGCCTGCCTAGTGTCTACATAGGCTATAAATTAGTGGCCTTTTCCCCAAAATAGTGATGGTTCTGTCATTCTGTGGTGTAACCTACATTTCAGATCTGATGCTTGCAGTGCGATATTCAAGATTCAAGATTCAAGATTCAAGATTCAAGATTTTTTATTGTCACTCCATGGTACAAGTATCACGTGTGAAATTCTTGTGCTGTGGACTCCGTTTACAACATAGTACAAATATAACAGGGCATATGAGTGCAAAAACAACAAGAGACACAACAAGCAATAAGGCAGTATAGTGATAAGACAAGTCAGAGACAGTGGCATATTCACTGCACATAGGTGCACATGTCATGAGCATACTTTAGACGTGCTTAAACATTTTAAATTCGGCGTATTTGACATACAGGTGCAAATAGCATATTCCTTATTAAATATACAATTAAACTCTGCGTTCTAAATTCGGCGTATTTGACATACAGGTGCAAATAGCATATTATTAAACATACAATTAAACATTAGACATACGTAATGGTAGCAGCTACAGTACGGTACAGTACGGCTACTACACTATTTGTGTATGTTAAGGAGTCTCGTGGCCTGCGGGAAGAAACTGTTCCTCAAGCGATTTGTGCGTGCTTTCGGAACCCTGTATCTTCTCCCTGAAGGTAACAGGGATATACAGTAGGGGCAGAAATTGACACGCGAGGGAGAGGGAGAGAGGGGGGAGAGAGAGTGAGTGCATCCCCGGGGCCGGCGCGCTGAATCTGCATCTCTCCTGCATCTCTGCTGCGTAATTACGCACGCAGTACCCACCAATTTAGTCTGTCATCTTCCCCTTGGTGCACATAAAGCAACATGCTTCCGTCACTGTCTGCTTGATGGTGAGAGAGACTTCAGCTGTATGCTACTCATGACAAAACCAGACATAGAATTTTCAACAGGTAACTAACCCTATATCCCCGGTGCACTGAATAAGGCCTGGTTTTGAAAAGTGCCAGGGGGGAAGATAGCGTTAGGCCCAGGGGCGGAGCGACCCTATCAGCCCAGGGGGGGCGAAGCTCTTAGGGGGGGACCCCCATCCCCCCCCCCCATTTTTCTTTCAATTAAGGCCGGCGGCGAAGAAAAATGTGCCTTTTTTCCATGTTTGAATCTGTTTTAGCCATATTTAGTCGAATAGCCCATTTTAAACAGACCAATGTTATTGTCTATTGATTGAATTGCTCTCACACTCCCACACTGGCATGCAATTTGCTTTTTTTTGCTTTTTTTTTTTGATGGGGGCACACCCTCTGCCCCGGTGTACGCTCCGCTACTGGTTAGGTCGGTATTTAAGGCCGAAACGCCCATTCTGGCCTATTCTGGCATTGCGCCACGCCTCTTCAGCGTAAAGCGCATTTCGGGGCCTAAAAACATGATGCTATCTTCCCGAGTCAGGCGCAAAGTGTGTTTTTTTGCGTTTAACGCCAGTTTAGCGCCTAAGGCCAGGGGGAAGATGGGGCCCATAGTCAACACCAGCCCCCCACCTTCGGAGGCCATGTAAGTTTCCATTACACACAGAAGTTCAACCTTGATCTTCTCATAAGACATAATAAATGCTATCTCATAAGACACAATACAACCTTGATCTTCTCCCTAGGAGTGCTCTCCAGATGGGGCATTTGAGAGACGTCTGAGAGAGAGCCATAGATCATTATTGAGTCAATAACGATGGTACAACATCCAGAAAAATAAAACAGCTACAGGGACCGGGGAAAAAAACAGTAGGCCTATACAAAAAAAAAGTCCACACACTGTAGCTCCTGTTATCTCATTTATTTAGCCACCCAAAAACAGGTGACGTTTCGAGCGACTGCTCTTCTTCAGACATAAAGTGGTATATGTGTGGACCTTCTTCTTTTTTTTAGAAACTTGTATATAAAATAATTCTGAATCATAAGACACATTACATCATACTTATAATGCGTTATAATCTGCTTATAGCCCTGTATAACCGGATGTGAGCGAATGTCCTACAGTTTTGATTGTATTTATGGCTTTAGTGGGCATGCCCGAGGAATGAGGCAAGAAGTGGGGACCTAAGAATTTGCTGAGTCAGCAAAGCTGTGAGTCATGTGACAGGAGAGCCAGTCATCTCTACAGTTAGAAAAACAATCACAGCTCGGACACTTCAGCATTGACCTAGCAGCTTCTGCCTTATTCTCCATATCGTCTAAGAGCAAGTAAGTTATTCGTTTAGATGATGTTATATTATATGTTATGCAGGATGGTACAGGTATGCTTTTGCAAATTGGAAATGATTACTTTCTGAAACTTTTTGCAGCCAGCAGTTTGCACAGGCTAGACTTCACTAATAATGAACTGCAGTCATTGATGGCCAGTACTACAGTATAGTATTCTGTTTGGTGCAAACCCTCAACTATGGTAAAGTCTGCTGTCTGTGTCTATTATCATGGCAAAAGCCAAAATTAAGAACATATTGTTTATTTAAAAAAGATTATAAATGTGAAAAATATGTTTTGTATAATTTGTCCAAAAGTCAGAGATCGCTCTGTGCACAGATAAGATGTGGCATCCTACCATTACATATTGAAACAGGAAGATACAGAGGGGTAGCTGAGGAGGATAGAATATGTGAATATTGTGAGTTGAATGAGGTGGAGAATGAAATTCATTTCATTTTATATTGTCCATTTATATTGTGGATTCTCTGAATTTCTTTCTAAAGCGTGGGACAGGAGGAGAAGGTTGACGTATAACTGATAAATTATAGTTTATTTTTTTGTTTGTTTGTTTTTATTTTCATATTCTATGTGCAGGTATGTATGAATGTATATGTATGTATGTATATGTATAGGCATATTATGTCTGCATGTATATATAATCTCTAATTTGGGCTGCACTGGAGGCTTCTGGTTGGGTAACATACCGGAATGTTATGTTTTGTTAAATATTGAATGTTGATGTGTCTGATAATCCCATGTGGGATGGGGTCATGTAATTGTCCTGACACGAAAATAAAATATTCATTCATTCATTCATTTACCACCATGCATAGTTTAGAAATCTGTTGAAATCTCGCTAAATCTCGGAGGCGATTGTGGCGAAAGCGGTGCAATGCTCTACTTCGCCCCTGAATGTATGCAAAATCCAATGAGTTCAATGTTATTACTGGCCTAGGTCCTCTTTGCGCGGCTCGCGAGACGATGGGCTCTAGACTTTCATTGGCGGCTCGCAGCTGATAGAAATAATACAATCATGTCAAAACCATTCCCTCACTGCGGTGTCAAACAAACTGTGTGGTTGCCAGGTTTGTGGCCCTTTGGAGCACCAAATGGGGGTTGAAACTCACCATATAGCCTACCGGAATCTGGCAACACAAGCCAATGCCTCGTGGAGGGATTGGGCAGGGACCATTGACATATATATAATGGACCAACGGAGCTCATTGACTTTGACACAGCAAAATGAAGCTCACTTCCGGATATTGTTTGATTTCGTTTGATTGGTTGAATGAATTAATGCTACACGGAGGTACGAGGAGAGGGGGCGGCTCCCCCTAGCGGCTGCCGGGGGAGTTTCCGAATTTACCCTGTCTCTGTTATCGGCGTAATGCATTATGGGTAGTCAGCTACTTTGGCTAGTAGTGGCTAATGCTACTTACTTTACATTGCAGTAAAACGGCACTGAATGAGTAACACTGTTTCCATACGGACCCCCAGCATTGGTTAGTTGTTTATAACGTGACTATATTTATAACGTTATAACGTACTCCGGTTTCTGGGCTGAATCCAATGGTCTGAATACAGAGAAGGCTTAAGGCTTATATCTAACGGTATAGATAACGTTAAATGGTCCGCCATGTTATGGACGTTAGATGTATGGTATCTATATAGTTATGTGTGTCTACTAACATTATTAAAATACCATAAAGTAACGCTATTTTCTGATAAGTTGCTCAACTATTACTTGCTACCTGATGCCTTGCGGCACATTGCTGCCTCTACCGGTCGGAAGTATTACTGTTCTTATTATCCGATGTTTGACGTCAATTTTCCTCGAAATGGGGCTATAATGTGGAAAACGGAGCGCGTTGTGTTTATTTAAGACATAGACTGAGAGAGAAGTTGGCTCGTTTCCCATAGAGTTGAATGGATGTTCCCGGGAGTGCTACACAAGCTGCGCCCCCCACTGGCCATTTGAGAGAATGCAATTTCCGCATCGGCCTCAAAAAGAGGTTAGAACACATGACACAGAGGAGGTCTGTTCGGAGCCCCTCTGGGGAGGGCCCGCCTAGACCTCTGGTTTAGTCATGATTATTATTCTGCATAAAGTCACCTCCTGTGTTCATTGTGTTTAAATTCAAGCATGCCAAGAACGCACTCTTTCAGATGAGACTTATTGATGATGTCTGTTATCTGGTGCCCCGTTCTTAATTCTCATGGAAACTAGCTCAAAATTATATTGATATCATATCAGACAGTGATAATTTTTCACCCCTACAATGCAAACACGTCCATGGGTGTGCCGATCAACCACAGTGTTTTGTTGGAGATCGATAAGTGTGTACGTACTGTACGTACCTTTTGTGTTGCAACTTCAGGGTTTGCCATGGAGAGGAAGTGCCTCGGTAAGAGTGAAGGGCTGACCTTCTGGCTGGCGCAGCCTGATGACTATGAGGACGTCATGTCCATCTCCAAAGACATTTATGATGGCCGTGATTATCTGCCACATCGCTACCATGAGTGGATGGAGGAGCCAGAGAGGACAGTGATACTGGCACGAAGAGACGGCAAACTGGTGATGAGACACACAAACACCACTATCATGACACATTGCTTTCTAACACTTTACAATAAGGCTACATTCATTCATGGTTAGTTACTGCTTAAAGGGACAACTCACCCTAGAATCCAAAATACATATTTTCCCTCTTCCCTGTTGTGCTCTTTATCCATCTAGATTGTTTTGTGTTAGTTGCCTGCGTTTAGGAGATATCTGCCCTAGATTTCTGCCTTCCAGTTCCATGTAGAGCAGCAGCTAGGCTACATGTAGAGCAGCACGTAGAGCAGCAGCTAGTCTACATGTAGAGCAGTACGTAAAGCAGCAGCTAGGATACATGTAGAGCAGCACGTAGAGCAGCAGCTAGGCTACATGTAGAGCAGCACATATAGCAGCATCTAGGCTACATGTAGAGCAGCACGTAGAGCAGTAGCTAGGATACACGTAGAGAAACACATAGAGCAGCAGCTAGGCTACATGTAGAGCAGCACGTAGAGCGGCAACTAGGATACATGTAGAGCAGCAGCTAGGCTACATGTAGAGCAGCAGCTAGGCTACATGTAGAGCAGCAGCCGCTAGGTTACATGTAGAGCAGCAGCTAGGCTATATGTAGAGTAGCAGCTAGGCTACACGTAGAGCAGCAGCTAGGCTACATGTAGAGCAGCAGCTAGGCTACATGTAGAGCAGCAGCTAGGCTACACGTAGAGCAACATATAGAGCAGCAGCCAGGGTACATGCAGAGCAGCAGCTAGGTTATATGTAGAGCAGCAGCTAGGCTACATGTAGAGCAGCAGCCAGGCTACATGTAGAGCAGCAGCTAGGCTACATGTAGAGCAGCAGCTAGGCTACATGTAGAGCAGCAGCTAGGCTACATGTAGCGCAGCAGCTAGCTTACCTGTAGAGCAGCAGCTAGGCTACATGTAGAGCAGCAGCTAGGCTACATGTAGCGCAGCAGCTAGGCTACATGTAGCGCAGCAGCTAGCTTACCTGTAGTGAGTGTGTGTCGTCAATGGCGTGGAAGCGTTGTCTCTTAAATGAGGTGAAAACACGTCAATGCCGGGGAATGAGTTAACACCATTTAAATTGCCATGTGGTAAAATGACATGATATAACTGTCTTATTTAAACATTATGAGTTGGCCCTTAAATTTCAATCTATAAAGAAATGACCAAAAAGTTTTGAATATCCGTATCCAAATATACACAGAACCTGCATTGTCTGACTTTCTTTCTCTTTCTCGGTCTCTTTCTTCACTCTCTCTCCACTAGGTGGCGCTAGAGTCTGGCCTGGTGGTTGATGAGGGGGGTACGTTGGTGGTGGAGGGGCTGAGGGTGTGTTCCTCTGAGAGGGGGCGTGGTGTCGCTGGCATCATACAGAGGTTGGTATTCACCTTATGTTCCAACAGGGGTCAGCCAGTTACTTCCTATTGTGTTGACACTTCCTGTAACAGTACAGTACTAGTGAGCAGGTAAAACAGACGGTGTTTTAAACAGGAAGTCATAACACAACTGGGTCAAGTGGGCGGGGCTACATAAGGTGAATAAGATCAATAAACTCGACCTTTATACGAGGGATCAGCCGAGCAGCATTTTGGTAAACAAACCGCGTCACTGGGTGGCAACGGCAATGGAACCCTATGGAGCCCAAGTGGCGCGAGGCTTGAGTGTCTGACTCTAGCCAGTTAACTATATTTACATTTTTAAAAACTGCGACAGTTCACACAACTTTAACACAACATGCATATATTATACATCAAACTCTTGAGCTACTTCTGCTCTCACTCATAATGTCAAAATATATGCGATGTGATGTATAGTTTTTGAGATATTAACGTTTGTTTGGCACAACTCATACTATTAACTGCCGCGGGGTTCTGCATTTCTGGGTGTCAAGTGACGTCACGTTGATTCGTCCTATTCAACCGTGTGGAAATCGGGTCCTTGCAGCAGGAAATACGTAGTAATAGGATACATCAAACAAAATAGGAGTTAAGAAGAGAGAATAAGAATAGAGCAGACATGGTTATATTCCAACACATATTTCGTAGAAGTGTATTTCGTGAAGTTTGCAGACGACACAGCGGTCGTGGGGCTGATCTCGGGGGGCGACGAGACGGCCTACAGAGAGGAGGTGGGGGCCCTGGAACAATGGTGCCAGGACAACCACCTCTCTCTGAACGTCTCCAAGACCAAGGAGATCATCGTAGACTACAGGAGGGGGGGGGGGGGGGGCACACCCCCCCCAATCACCATCAACGGCACAGTGGTGGAAAGGGTGGACAGCTTCAAGTACCTGGGAGTCAACATCCACCAGGACCTGACTTGGGCCGGCCACACCGCCACTGTTGTCAAAAAGGCCCAACAGCGAATACATGGACTCAGGCGCCTGAAGAAATTTGGGCTAAGGCCAGAAATCCTCACGGACTTCTACAGAGGCACCATTGAAAGCCTGCTGACTGGCTGCTTCACCACCTGGTACGGGAACTGTACCACCATGGACCGCAGGGCGCTACGGAGAGTGAGACGCGCGGCCCAGCACGTAACAGGATGTGAGTTGCCAGATCTGCATGAACTGTATAAACAGCGGTGCCTCAGGAGGTCCCTGAAGATCATCAAAGACACAAACCATCCCCACAACAGCCTGTTCTCCCTGCTACCCTCAGGGAGAAGATACAGGGTTCCAAAAGCACGCACAAATCGCTTGAGGAACAGTTTCTTCCCGCAGGCCACGAGACTCCTTAACATACACAAATAGTGTAGTAGCCGTACTGTACCGTACTGTAGCTGCTACCATTACGTATGTCTAACGTTTAATTGTATGTTTAATAAGGAATATGCTATTTGCACCCGTATGTCAAATACGCCGAATTTAAAACGCAGAGTTTAATTGTATGTTTAATAAGGAATATGCTATTTGCACCTACATTATATGTCAAATACGCCGAATTTAAAATGTTTAAGCACGGCTAAAGTATGCACAGGACATGTGCACCTATGTGCAGTGAATATGCCACTGTCTCTGACTTGTCTTATCACTATACTGCCTTATTGCTTGTTGTGTCTCTTGTTGTTTTTGCACTCATATGCCTACATTTGTACTATGTTGTAAACGGAGTCCACAGCACAAGAATTTCACATGTGATACTTGTACCATGGAGTGACAATAAAAATCTTGAATCTTGAATCTTGAATCTTGAATCTTGTATGAATAGAAGTATGAGGTCTGGAATACAGCGTTAACAGGGTGTATTAACAAAAAATCAGCAGTACTAGCAGGAACACTTTTAGCCTACTGATACAAAGAAAATAAAAAATAAAAATACATACGAAAACATTTTGAAGCTATATTGTATTGTATTTTGTGTTAATATGGTGTATTGTTTGTTTTATGTATCTAGTTTGTTACTAGGCTGAAGTGAAATGTGTGTGTGTGAAGGTTTGCTGACAGATACATCCAGCAGCAGCATCCAACCATCAAGATGAAGAGGATGACCAGAGGAGACGACCCCGGGCCTGACAAGCTGGCCAAGTTCACCCTGCTGGCACGACGGGTGTGTGACTGCATGACCGTCTGCTATTGGTCTAAAATATCACATGATTTACTATGTTGCCTTGAGGAAAAGCATCTCCGTTTGGTT
This sequence comes from Poromitra crassiceps, assembly GCF_964638095.1. Taxonomy (NCBI): domain Eukaryota; kingdom Metazoa; phylum Chordata; class Actinopteri; order Beryciformes; family Melamphaidae; genus Poromitra; species Poromitra crassiceps. The sequence continues at coordinate 6,498,396 of NC_139650.1, forward strand.
TTCTGGTTGATTTTGACTTTGTGGCCAACTTGTCAACATGAATAGTTTGGAGGTTCAGTTTGCCAAGTTAGTTAGTTAGAGGATATCTGCACCTTTACGACAAATGAAATCATAATGGATTTGAAATCCTCACATAGCCTTCCGTCATCCGCCTTTGGTGCTCTTTCACCGTAGCCATTGTTGTTGTTTTTGCCACTATTTCCAGTTTTGGTTCAAATGAATAAATTAACAATATATGAAGCAAGATCGAGCATATTTTGACTTCTATTTCAGACAGGTAACTTGTGCATGAGAATATCACCATCTCTCTCTCTCTCTCTCTCTCTCTCTCTGTAGACTGTTCTGACTTATTGTGGTGAAGCAGAGAGCATTGATGGCTTCGTCTCTCTCCTGAAGAGCAAACTACAATCCCCAGGACTCTCAGGTCTGGTTCCTCTGGATGAAGCCCAGGTGAAGAGGGTGCTCCTTGACCACAAGCTGCCCTCCAGGGTCCAACTACCTGGTGGCGCCATCATCCAGGACTGGCAGCCGCTGCGGCCAATGGAAGGAAACCTGAGGATCTTGAGGAGGCGGGACCTGACCTGGTTGGCTGACAGTCAGGAAGCACCTGTCTTTCTCAGCTTCTCCACCCCTCCCTATCCAATCCCACACAACGGAGGGTCACTTCGTTTCAACATTGACATTTTTGGGACAGACCCAGTGTTGGCCCAGTGTGCGCTTATTGGCCTAGTTGAGGCTGCCTTGGTGAAGGGGGCGCTGAAGGGATTTGTAACGGTTATTGTTCACATTGACACGTCATTGAGGGAGACACTACAAGCTTTCTGTGAGGGGCACCAAGGGGTGGTGAGGGGTAAAGAATGGGAACAACTGTTTCTAGAGAGAGAGATATAGATAATTCACCTTTTTCACAGCAGCCATTTTGTGTCTCAAAGGCAAGAAGTGAAACATTAACAAGGGCCCAGGCACTGGAACACCCAAATGGTTTGGAAGTTGGAAACCCTCTTTAATGTTTTGCTTGCACCTGTGTTAGTTCCTGCCTTTTATATGCAAAATGGCTGCTGTGAAAAAGAAAGTCCAATCCTGAAAAAAAAAAAAAACTTTGACCACAACGTCTCAATCCTATATTCATGATTTGTAAACCCAAACTAAGTTATGTAAACTAGAAATATTGTGCGCTCCATTTCTAGGGTGGAGTCTGATGTGTTTAGTGTTGTTGTTGTGTGTACATCAGAACACACAACTGTACATTTCTGTACATCAGAAATCATTTGTATATCTCCTTTTACCATTTACTCTAAAATACTAAATCTCTAAAATACTGTTGTTTATGCATATTTTCACATTACTTTGAGAGTAAATGGCAAAAGGAGATATACAAATGATTTCTGATGTATAATTTTGAAATTTCCATAGTTAAAAACCTGTCATTTGACACCAGAATCATCAAAATCGCCCTGGACAGTGAAATCCTATGGTAAAAATGGCTGAAATGGCAGCCATCTTTAAAATGGCAGCCATTTTGAAATTTTCATGGAATAAATCTGGCTTCTCTGTGGTCATAAATGTATGGTTTGATAACAAGATCATTCATATTGGAAACTTCTACCCAAAGTTGCCCCCAAAATAGTGTTTTCAGGCTGGAAATGGCAAGTTGACATCAGTCATCCTTCCTGGCTGAGGCTATATAAGTTCAATGATGTCATCAGTGATGATGTCATCAGTGATGATGTCATGTTCCAGTACCGGGGGGGTGGGGACTAACTATAACTCCCAAGCCAAAGGTCCACTAGTATTATAAGAAGGCATTTAGCATATGGGAAGGCTATATCAAAAGTGTCTTAAGGGCATAAAGACTGACCTGCAATTTTCTGCTTAAATTCACACTTGGACTAAAGTTATTGTGCTTGGCCCTAGCACCATCTAATAGGTATTCTGGATGGCATTACCCTGGCCTCCAGCTCCACCGTAAGACATTTGGGAATTTGTTATCTTTGATCAGGATCATCTCTCAGAAAGATGGAAAAAAACGAATTCATGCATTACATTACATTACATCATGCATGTGTTACTTCTGGATTACTGTAATTTATTATCAGGTTGCTCTAAAGTCTCTCAGCTGATCCGGTATTATGCCGAGTTTTGCATCGCCGCCGCAACAGCGAGCTCGCTGGCTCGCACAAACTGTTTTCATACTTCTCAACGTGCCCAGCATGAGCATCAATACAGACAATCAGACAGGACGTGCCTGTGCTGGTGGGTGAGGTCACTTCAGTGGTGCTCTGCTTCCCTCTTGTGGTGAGATTGTGAAACTACATAGGCTTGTACTGTACAATATTTAGTAGGTGCAGGCCAGAACTGATGCTCGATCAGCTGTCGGCCATTCATTCATACAGTGGCAAACCAAAGTGTATGTCGATCGTCATCATCAGTGTTGGGGGTAACTCATTACAAAAGTAACATAGTAACATATTACATGTAGGCCTAATATATTACTTTTAGCAGTAACTCAGTAATAGAACTTATTGGATTTCAGTAATATTAGTTACTTTGTCAACTCAACTTACAAATGGATTTTATTGAATCAAAGCACATATTTAAATAAAGATACAATCATTTCCTATAACAACTGTCTGTTTTTATGCAAATAACCACTACATATGACAATAACAAAGGAAAGGAATACCATTTAAAATTTTGGATTGTTTACACTGACTTCAAGGCGGTTGACATTATTTTTCGGGATGATATCATACAGCGTTCCTGAGAAGGGCTATATTTTTCCCTACCTGAATGTGAACCTCGCGTCACCAGGCTCTGCAGCTAGTATTAGTATTATTAGTATTAATATGCAAGTATTTCATATTCTGATTTGCATTAGTCTCTGCTGTAATGGTCAGTCGTACAAATTGTCCCTCCGCGGCACCAGTAGAATATCTTCCGGCACAGCAACGCAGCTCAACGGTTAGCGCTTTCTGTGAAGGTCGTGAGTCTTACTGGTGAGTATTCCCTAAACTGAGACATTTAATGGTATATGTTGTGTCTTAGATATAACTACACCTTAACATGCTTAGCCTATTTAATGGCGTCTGACTTTCACTTATAAACAAACATTCACATTGTTCACCTTGTAGCTTGTTCCTAAACTGTCAAGCTAGCTCAACACTAACGTTAGCTTATGCTGTCCTTATCAGACATTAGCCAGCAATGCTACTACTAAGGCTAGCTTAGCTCATTACGGTCAGGAGTGTGGCACAAGCAAATACATTACTTTGGTAGTGTAACGTTAATATTATTTCACACGTGCCTAGTAATGTAAAGCTAAATTGGTTGGTTAATTATTATCACTTGCTTTGACTGAAGGGGAAAGAAGCTAACGCTTTAATGAGCAGATGAGTAGCTACCATTCACTGCCATTTTATTGTAAACAAATTCTGCGTTAATTGTTGATAACAGACCTTATTTATTAGCTGCATGTGTATGATGCAGTCTAACATGGAGTCACATGGTGCAGCAACGTTAGGTAAAGTGAGGTAACGGTCACACGACTTGGCTCTGGTGACTGTTGGCGTCCTGCCTGTTTTTCCCACACATTCATATCGATATTATAAAGTTATGTTGGCTGTTATCAACATTTTCTTATACAAGGACGGACCTCACACATCTATTCGATTATGTTTAATTATGTGTCAAGTCTGTGCACATTACACAATAAAGTATTGACTTTAGAGTTCTATGTTCAGCTCAGTGAGAGAGCCCTCAGCACCTTGAACCTAGGGTTCATTGTACATTACTTTGAATGATATACACAAACGTTAAAAAGGCTTTACTGTGGGCAGGTTTAAGAATGTTTCTTCGATATCTTAACAATTAAAAAGCATGAATGTTTTGTTCTTTTGAGACATGATTATCAATTAGCCTACTTCTTAAATGAACTAAGTAAAATGGCAAAGAGAAAAAGTTAACAATCTTTAATGTCTATGTCTTCCTCTGTGCTCATGCTGAATACGGACCTGCAGCTTGCTGCAGCTTACAGTTTCTTTTTGACATATTCAAGAGATGAATGATGAAACTTATGAAATTGGTGGTAGGATTAGGCAACTTTGGTGTCATCACAAAGAGATGAATAGGTTACGTTAATCTAAGAGGTAAAAAAACAACAGACGCTATCTCAAATATCAGTGGCTTATGTTATTATATGAATCTCAGCTGTAAAAGAAGTCTGCTGTTCTGTGTTCACATTAGACGACTCTTCTGGCTTGTCCCTAACATTGATCACACAGGCCGTTCCAAGGGTTGAATTCAGCTTGATTTCTCTGTCTGGGTGTTTCTCTCCAGGTCATCCACCATGTCTCTGGCAAAGCCTTTGATGAGGGGTCTGCTGGGCAAGCGCCTGAGGTTCCATCTGCCCATCGCTTTCGCTCTGTCCGTAGTGGCTGCAGTAGCTTTCAAGGTGAGAATAGGTCCACAATATGGTCTGGTCTAAAACCTTCATTCTGATTATTTAGCCATAGTGATTATAATAACGCGGCGTCCGGGTGGTGCAGCAGTAGATAGATTCCCTGCCTACCAACACGAGGGCCGCGGGTTCAAGTCCCCGTGTGTTACCTCGGCTTGGTCGGGTGTCCGTACCATACCGCCACAATTGGCCATGTCTGCGGGGGGGAAGACAAATGAAGGGTATGTGTCCTGGTTGCTGCACTGACTAGTGCCGCCTCTGGTCGGTCGGGGGGGGAGGGGAACCGGGGGTAATGGTAAGTAAGGTTTTATAATATAGCATCTTTTAAAAAACTGGGTTAACTTACAAAGTGCTTTACACACAAACAAAAGTAATAGCGTGATCCTCCCACCCGCTACGTCCTGCCGGTTGAACTCGTCATCACCAGCGTTTCCGTTAGACAAAAACGGTGTCGGTCAACATGTCCGGCATGATTTCAGTTTTCCAGACAATTGGAATAAATTCCGGTCACATATTAGATCTGTGTTTATTGAGCTTAAAAACAATTGATAGCAGGTTATAGCCTATAATCTCGATATTGCTGTGAATTCCCTGCACCAACCATGTTTTTATGACCGGTAAATCAAACGGAACGACCCGAAATCCAAGCTTCGGGGTTAATTCATTTCTCCATGTCGCGTGCAGCGTCGACTTTGATACACGCTGCCTTGCATGCTGAGTCACGCTTATCGATCGGTATCTTTTGTTATTTTTAAGAGAGAAAACCCCCCGAAACAAATGGGACTGGTTGTTGTCGGCTCTTTTTGTTATTTTTAAGAGGAGACGGGGGAAAAAAGAGACAAATTAACCTGGTCACAGTTAGGTGGCACTCATTTATCCTTTCCTCAGTCATTCTCCCACTAGCTGCCATGGTGAAGGGGTTTCTGCTTGGACCAGCAGTAGAGGGAGGAGGGGTGGGGGTGGGAGTGGGCTGGTTCATTGTAGCTGCAGGCTCAGCTTTAACAAAAAAAAGTTGCAAAATCTGCAGCAGCTGTGCCTCTCTCGTCTGACGGAGAGCAACGCGGAAAAGATGATCCCTTTCCTTGTTCGGAAATCGCAAAAAACACATTCATAAGACTGTCTTACGGAGTTGGTGAGATAAAATGTGTAAGATAACGTAACGTTTATGTAGCAAATAGGAAATCTATTTTCTTAATTTCTCCACTCCAGTACCGATAAGAGAACCGTTAACGTGAAAGCTTATTGATCCTCCGGTATCTCGAAATCCGGCCCCGGGGCCCGTTTGGTACCGGGTCTCGGTACCCATCCCTATTCACAGGGTGCTGTCTGAGACGACGAGTGAGAAAAACGAAAGAGTAGTCTCCTGAAAAAAAGTAAAAAGTGGCAGTGCTGCTCAACACGACGTAGCCTATTAAAAGAACACTGACAAGGGCTTTCAGTTCTCAGATGAAGGTATTCTTACCTTTTCTTCCAGTTCAAAGTTAAACGAATATTCCCAGCTGCGTGTATTATTTTCACCGGACTTGGTGACTTTGATTATTATAACGGTAAAAGTCCGGCAATTAGCGGAAAACGGAAACCCTGCTGCACCTCGCTGTCAGGTGAAAAGAAGCGGCTGGCGAATGCACATGTATTGGTGTGATACACTTCACTGTGACATCATAATGTTTTGCTTACCACTGTAGCTCAGAACACAATCTTGGGTCATTCCACAAAACGGTGGAAGTGGTGTCACTTTGGCAGACCCCAAAATCCTTTCAGATTTAAAATGGCATGGCATGGCATGGCATGGCATGGCATTAGTTAGTTATAGTTATATTGATTTGGACCCCAAGAAGGCACTGATAAAGTAAAAAAACATTTGGAGCTTCTCATGATTGGCAATAATGTCTGCACACACAGTTTGACATTTCATCCTTTTGACCTGTTCTTGTATTTTGATGCCCACAGTACGGAGTGACAGAGCCCAGGAAACAGGCCTATGCGGACTTCTACAAGCAGTACGATGCCACCAAGGAGTTTACCCGCATGAGGGAAGCCGGCATCTTCGAAAGTGTGCGGCCCACTGGCAGTTAAGCCTGCAGTGAGTATTTCTCTGTTTGAGATCGATGAATGAATGACCATCACTTTATTTGTCTTTTTTGATCAACTTCCTTCAGATTTTGCTCACGTTTTCTCTCCAGCTGTACTTGGCCTTGGCCAATTCCCCCCCACGTGGTCCCGGTCGTTGCTCCACCCCCTCTGCCGGTCTGGGGAGAGCCGTAGACTAGCACGTGCTTCCTCCCGATACATGTGCAGCAGCCGCTTCTTTTCACCTGACAGCCAAGAGTTTCACTGGGAGGACATAGCGCGTGGGACGCGGGAGCATCAGTTCCACACCGCCTCCCCAAACAGACGCCCCGAATGACCAGAGGAGGCACTAGTGCAGCGACCAGGACGCGTGTATACTTTTTATAACCCAGTTTAGGTAATACCACACCCGCATGACGTGACCGGAAGAAGCGAAGAAGCCTCACCTAAAAAAGTTATTTATTAACCGAATCTTTGCCCCTAACCGCAAGATTAAACCTTCAGAAAAACTTCACACCAATTATAACTTCAAACAGAGATTATTTGTTCGCGTTTCTGTGATCATCCATTACACTTAGCTTTTTATGCGGTCAAGCCAGCCTCCACTCTGAAATACACGATCAAACTAACCCGTTGCAATCAGTGCAGATATCTGATAACTTGCCCAAGTTGCATTCTGGATTAAAAAAATCGGGAGAAACCCCCCCCCCCCCCCCTTTTGGGCCCCAAATTGGGCACCACTTGCTTAAACTTGACTCTTAAAAAGCTGTACAAAACCTGCTCAGAACATGACCACTGATGAAACCATCTCTTTTCTCATCTTCACCAATGTTTTATTCCTGCTGTAACCATAAGTACATTGCTGTGACTGATTAGGGGACACTGGACAGTGTCCATGAGGGAGACTGGTGAATGTTGAGTAATATAAATAACTGACACTGCATAGGAAATGTATGTATATCAATGACCAAATTGTCATTTTCAAATGCTGGTGGTTTTAGAAATCGAGCACAATTAAGACATTTTCAGTCTGTACTGTAATGTCAACTAGACCTGACCTGGTTTTGTTGTAATATGAAGCCCAGCACTACAAATTTAACTTTATATATTTACAGTGATACATTTTGAATGGATATTGGCACATACAGAATGTTTAGTGGCACTATTGTCAGAACTATTGTCATATTTCTCACACTGCTGTATGTATCTAATTGTGCTGTTCTTGTGTTTTTCTTTTTCCAGCTTTGTGTCCCTTATTGTGCATTCCCAGTCTGAAGCTGAAGTTCCTTGTCGCCCCCTGGACGTTATTTACTGATCAGATGTGAACATCGCTGTGCTGTTATGTTCCTCTAAAATAAAGTATTCTATTAATGTCAGCCTCCTTCTCTTCATTATTTAAATATTCTCATTTGTGGGAGTAAATGAAATATTATGACACCTGCTTCCCCTCCCCCCCAGGAATATGAACATGAGATCATTTGTACCAAGCAATTGCACAGTGAGCGTACTGATAGTATGCATGAGGTGATATGTCAGAATCTGGTGTTGCTGGTCTGTGTCAGGAATGTTATCTAATCCATCTCAATGAGCATTGTAATGTAGGAGTTTTCTGTGCCCTGATGGCGTGCTATAAGCGCTGTATGAACCTTTTTATTTTTATTCATGTTTTAATGGGGCAGGTGTATGAAACATTGCATGCAGGTTGTGCTTTTGTGTGCATCATTGAAATTATTATGATTAATAGATCTGAGTCAGCCAGACTCCTTCAGCAGAGTTTATGAACTGAACTGAATGCCATGGGGAATCCAGCTCACTTCCTGGAGTGCGAGTGGCCATGTCACCCAGCTGTAACGAATTGAATTGACAGGAGACATACTAATAGCCTACCACCTAAGGTCCCTTCAGATTTTTATGTTTCAGTATTTTCTTTTTCTTATTTTGGGGGGGGGGGAGTGGATTACTTGTAGGTTTTTCAAATTTAACTTTCAGTTCCTCAGTTGAACTGGAATTGTGAGTTTATTTTGAATGGGCCTTTTTCACATCAGCCATTTTGTGTCTAAAAGGCAGGATAAATAAATAATAAAGGCAGGTGCAACCTTAACATTAATGAGGGCCACACCTCTGGAACACTTAAATGGATTGGAATTTGCAAACCCTCAATGCGTTTGGTTGCACCTGTGTTTATCCTGCCTTTTAGACACAGAATGGCTGCTGTGAAAAATGTCCATTCATTGAACTGACCCTGACCCACCTGTCAGGCCGTGCACCTCGCAGCGCCTCCTGTCGGCGAGCTGCTGCACTACAGCCTTTTGTCTGGACCGCCCCTCCTACACACACCGACGAGACTACTCTTCCTGGTTTGGAGCGGTGAGTGGATGTCAAGTCGTCCGCCAAGCGGTGTGTCAAACAGGTCCAAAGTTGTCCTGGCGGGAGGATGGACCGGAGAACCGGCAGACAGCAGCGGGACGGCGCGTAAACACAGAGCTAACATCGGTTTAAACATGAGAAACACACCTGAAGTTTAGAGACCCAGCAGAGAGCAGACGACACTACACTGCTGGAAACCCAAACAGGCTAGCTGCCTAGCTAGCTGCTAGCTACTGCTAGCAGTTAGCATAGTAGTATCAGTTCGGAGCGTCGGGCTTGAGTTTGCCCAGGCTTGTGTTGAAGTGAGACCAGCTACCCGAACAGGAGGACGACATGGAGAGCAAGGACAAAGTCCAGATGAGGAACCATCCTCGCAGGTAAGCGTTATGCTAAATGAAAACATGTAGGTCGTGTCATCTGACACCTCTGTTGACTTTATCTGTTGAACTAAATGAAAACACCTCGCTTTTTATCACCTGACATCTCCATTGACTTTGTCTGTTCAACTTGGCGTCATGTTAGCAGCCCATTAGCGAATCTGCTGGACTGGAAATTAAGACAATATTCGGCCACAACAAAACTCTTGGCTTGTAGACAGATATAGCTAAAATGACCAACTCGGTAACTTACTTAAAAAACACATCGTAGAACAGTTTGACTTGATTTATTAAAGACTTCAGTTTAATACCAAATTATATTCTAATGCCTGTTGCTGTCTGGACCCAGCAGAGTGCTGTGTTTCTGTAAGCCTGGACCAGTGGACCCAACATGATACATTTATCATGTTGGCCTTCTTGGGTTGAACAAGTGAACCAACAAAACCTTCGACACTATTCCACTTGTTCATGATTGTAGATGGATCCCAGGCGTGTCACCAGTAAAGCCATGCTGATCCCATGTAATACCTTCACTGTATTTTCTAAACTGAGGCTTAGCTTAGCATAACTTATTCAGCTCAAACCACACGTGAGAAGTTGATCCGATCCAAGTGTTGTTTTAAAGCCATGGTTTTTAGAGAATATGGTTGTGACGTGGGTTTCCATCATTGCATGGCAACAAGAGTTTGAAGGTTCACAGAGAGAGAGAGAGAGAGATTTTGTGGTCCAACATGTAGGCCATTGGACTCCTTTCTGAGCTCTGGTTAAGAATAAGAATCAACTGAATTCAGAGTTCATTCAGATGCATTGCATGTGAGTTGTACATCTAAATTGTACTTGGCAACTACTGATCCACACCTGCCATTCATTGTCCATTACAGGTTTGTCTGTTAGACCAGTATGTTTTTTAGACAAGTGCTGCTATACAAATAAAGCTATAAATCATGAAGCATGGCAGTAGGAAGTGAGGCGTAGTTCCTAATACTGCCTCTGTCTGTCCAGCTATCAGTCAGGAGGCTGATGGTGAAATACACAGCTGTCCTGTTACCACTCATCCACTGTTTCCCCTCTAGTTGTGGTGGAGCTTGGAGGTCTTTTAGTTTTGCTTCCACATCTGTACCAGGTTTGGTCACAGTTTCTAGTGTCATTTAGCCAGGGTTAGAGTGATATTGGTCTTTTAGACTCCAGCTACATGAAGCACTTTGTACAACCTGCAAAATAGTTATTATTATTATTATTATTATTATTATTGTAGGGCTGGGCGATATGGTTAAAAATCAATATGATAATCATAAGGATTTTTCTCAATATCTATATATCACAATATAATGGTTCATGTATTCAACATCTCCTTAAATAATCTAATTTTATCTCATTGAACCAAATGATAATGTTAGGTGGTGTCAAGCAAAACAGAACATTTTAAATAATATACAGTACCCTGCTGCATGAACAATGGGAAATCAGTGAGTCAGTCAGTCAGTCAGTCAGTCAGTCAGTCAATCAGTCAGTAAGCCCCCAAGGCACCTCTGCAGCCAGAATTATTTTTGCAGTTCTGAATGATTGATTGATTTGAAAATGTATTTTGAATAAAAAAAAACAATGATATTAAAACAATACATACACAAACAAAAATACACAAACTCTGATGAGAAATCATAATCACTGCTCGAAAAGGGGCAGGAAGAAGCCAAGGCTTTTTTTCGGGTCTTTGACCTCAGACCACACAGTGTTGTTCACAGAACTGACTGTTTCAGAGCATTTCAGATGATGCAGCTAGCTAGCTGCTAGCCTTGTAACTTTGTAGCATCCCTCTCTCTCTAAAACATTGGCATGCACGGCAGAGGAATAGAAACGTCGTCTACCATCTCCTCTTTACACAATAGTAAACTGATCACAGAGCTTATTTGCCAAAAGGTAAAGCTGCCATTCCCAGTCTCATGCTGCTGGAGTTTCCTGTGTGAAAACCTCTTTCACGACTCAATAGTTAAAAACAAACGAAACAACCACATTTCATTTCCAAAACTGTTTAGCAGCAAATGAGTAAATGCTTTCCCGAAATTAGTTTTTGTAAGAATGTTGTAAGACGAGATGTCACTGTTTTCAAATGTCATGTCATTTTGGATTTGGAATGAAACTCGATAACAAATCAGCAATATGACTCTTTATCCACTCCAGTCAGACTCTAAGGTAGGTTGATTATTTGTTCATATGAACAGAACAGACGCCCATATAAACTCAGCAAAAGGACTGGTATAACTACGTAATCCTACCAGAAGTCAGACAGTGGATTGAGACAGAAAACAGGAGAGTGGAGGAGTCTGACATTGCGCTTTTCTTTGGTCATCAATCGTTTTTCCAAGTGTCTTTCTTCTCATCTCCTCTTCTGTTATTTTTGCAGTCCTTTTCCTCATCAAAAGCTGCACCTTGGACCCATTTGGATCTATTTTTGGGTCCATATTGAGACTATTTTGGTCTGTTGGCTGATCAAAGATGTGAAGAGATTACATTTCTAGTGCTCTTATTTCTTGACTTATTTCTTGACTTATACATGAGTTATACATGAGTAACATGAATGCTCTTGGGAAACAGGATTAGTTGTTGCATCTATGTCCGGATGCTGACCGTTTAACTCTTTGCTACTACTTTCAATGGTGACATTCTTGCTTTTTCTACTGTTCAAGTTATTCTAACTTAGTCTGTCTGGAAGTCTGCTAAATTCTCCAAACACCTGTACAAATTACAGTAACAAATCAATTACCTGTTATAAAGCTTCTATTGTACATTTTCTATGAGATATAGGAAGGTTATGGTAATGTGTGGTCAAATGTTGAAATTTATTATTTTTTATTCTCTGTCTGTCTGTCCGTCTATCTCTGTGTCTTTCTCTGTGTCATTACAGACAGTTAAAGAAGTTGAGTGAAGACAACCTCACCAAGCAGCCAGAGGAGGTTTTTGATGTCCTGGAGAAGCTGGGTGAAGGGTGAGTCAGTCAGTCAGTCAGCGAGATGGCTGGAGACGCCACCTCCCATAGCAAAGTAATGAATGATGACACTGTCTCTCTGTCAGACTTTCTGTCTTTCTAAGAAATGTGAGTCTTTGAGTTTCAGTTAATCACTTCCTCCTTTCTCTCGTCCTTTCTCTCTCTCTCCCGCCTCCTTCTCAGTCATGCATTAAGCCCCTCCCTCCTCTGGTGCCCATCATCGTCATAAACATTGCATCTTCATTTCCTGTTTCTCAACTTACTTCCTTTTCTGAACGGCTGACGAGTGATGTGTGTGTGCGCGCGTGTGCGCGCGCGTGCCTGTGAGGTGACTGATCATCATTATGACCCCAGAAAAGTTCCGTTGCTTTCAAGTAATTAAAATGGAGGGTACAGATGTATTTATTTATTTATAAATTACAATCTGGCTGACTTTTAGAAACTTTAACTTCAACAGACATTCAAGTTAGCACTAATGTTAGCTTCCTAGTAGTAGGCTGTGAGTAACAGCTGCAACGCTATGTCAACAATGTGGCCATGCAACCTTAATGACGCTTATAGCAGGACACGTGGAACTGTCCAACCTCTCTCTGCATTTTATTCTCGTGTATAAGTAAGACGCAGTCCACTTTTTAGATGGAAAAAAATAATAATATTTAAAGTGATTCTTATATACAGGGCTTTACGGTAATGGTCACAAGCCCGTTCACAAGTACTGCCGACTGCGGCAAAGACGCCCATTTTGGACCTGTTGCTCTGTGTCTGTGCAGGTCGTACGGCAGTGTGTTCAAGGCCCACTATAAAGAGACGGGGGAGATCGTAGCCATCAAACAGGTTCCCGTGGAGTCGGACCTTCAGGAGATCATCAAGGAGATCTCCATCATGCAGCAGTGTAACAGGTACTTCCTGGTTTGTCTGTACGGTGACATTTTTGTGCTTGTAAGTGTGCGTTATGTCTGCGTGGCTCACCACCACGTGCATTTCTTTGACTCTCCTCTCATTTTGTTGGCTATTTGTTACAGCTTTTTAACACCAATAAATCATTAACACAATGATAAATCATTAACGATAATAAATCATTAACACAATAATTTGAGACAAATGAGACCGTCTGCGAGAAGGTTGGCAACCTGGACCGTGTTTTACATTCCGTTCCGTTGGGTCAGATTTCGCAGCGAGTCTGTGGGATCGCTTTACAGCAGAAAAAAGAACCGAGTCTGACCGAGCAAAAAATGTCAGTTTTCCACAAGAGCTTCTGATGGAAAGGGTCAAATCGCCGTGGAAAATCACCACCAATATCTTTTCTCTTTTCAGTAAAGACAGTAGGGGTGCTCCAAAAAATCGATTCTGAAAGGATTGCGATTCTTAAAGAGCATGGAGCAGGGTAATTCCTTTGCTAAATGTATACTTAACCTTGTCCCTATGTATATTTGAAAAGTTAATGCATCATTAAAAAAAAAAAAAAAAAAGTTTGAAAAAAAATATGGAGAAAAACACCTTCCTTTTTCAGAAGGAAATAACAGACTTTTATTGTGACAAGAAAAAGCCTGCTACGTCAGAGTGGGGAGTGGCTCTCGCGTGCGTGTCTCCCTCTCCCCTCCCACTGCATGGTCAAATCAGTCGCATATTCAGGACAGATAGTCAGGTCAGGTACTACGCTAGTCAAAGTCAATCAGTCAGCCAGTTAGTCGGTCGGTTAGTTGGTAGGTTAATCACTAGTTAGTTTTTAGTATATATTTAGTCAGTAGCTGCCTGTAGTAAGTCGTTGTCAGTGAGTTTTGGGTCGGGTGTCGCCAGGTTCCTGCATGCAGATAACAAGTCAGCTCCACTCTGCTGCTGCTGCCTGTCTGCGTGACACTCTTTCTATCTCTCTCTCTCTCTCTCTCTCTCTCTCACTCGCTCTCTCTCTCTCTCTCACTCGGTGTGTGTGTGTGTGTGTGTGTGTGTACCTGCTGTCTGCGCGGTGACACGCTCTCTACTCTCTCTCTTTTTCGTCTCTCTCACTCGCTCCGGGAGGGAGGGAGGGGAAAGAGCGAGTGGAGGGGCCCTCCGTCAGTCCCCCTCTCTCTCTCTCTCTCACTCGGTGTGTGTGTGTGTGTGTGTGTGTGTGTGTGTGTGTGTGTGTGTGTGTGTGTGTGTGTCTACGCTGTGTGACACGCTCTCTCTTCACTCGAGGGAGGGGGAGGCTGCGGCTCTTTCCTCCCCGCACAGCACAGCACAGCTGCTCTGCTCTGCTCTGCTCTGCTCTGCTCTGCTCTGCTCTGCTCTGCTCTGCTCTGCGCCGCGGCCGCGCCGGCCTGTCTGCAGCCGCTCTGCTGTGCGGGAGAAAGGAGGAGGAGGAGAAACCGCCACCTCCACAGCCAGCCACCTCACACACCCCAACTGTTTAATAGTGCCCGGCTCGCATGCCTCTCGGTCGGCTGGCCGGACAATATGCACCCCACTGCAGCAGCAGCTTCGGGAGGTTTTCCCACTGTGTTCGGGACTTCGGCTCTAACTCGGCCAGATGGCTGGACACGAGTGATACGTCACTTTTGCGCGCGCGCGTGTGTGTGTGTGTGTGTGTGTGTGTGTGTGTGTGTGTGTGTGTGTGTGTGTGTGTGTGTGTGTGTGTGTGTGTGTGTGCGTGCGTGTGTGTATCGAATTACAGTCCGCACCTCGGCCCGCCTCCGCTCGCTTTCTCAACTCTCTCCGCGGTCCGTTGTTTCGTAGCTGGGCTGTTCCTGCTCTCTTTCACTGTCAAAATTAGGCTGAGGCCATCATATGCATGTGCATAAACATTTGCTACCTCCTCTTCCTCCTGAAAACCGGCGTTAGCATCCATAGTGTGTGACTGACAGCCCTGACCTAAGTGACTACAGACAGAGGGACAGACGGGCATGCCTGGCGACTCCCTACTCTGACGTCAGAGTTTTGGGGTCCAAGATGTCAAAATAAAAGTTCAAAAAATAAAACGACCCCAGAAGTCACTGTAGTGTATATGTAAGTGTCTTAATGTGAAAATCAAGTTCCTCCATAATTCACCTACACATTGACTGATTGGGGTCTCTAACCTGCCCCATGCTCTTTAATGCCACGATTCCTGGATCGATTCCAAACTCCCAAGAATCGATTCTTAAAATTGTAAAAAAAATAAAATAAAAATTACAGTGCACCTGAACGCAACATGCAAGATACCAGCTGAATAAGTGTCCAAATGTTCATGTCATTTGTGTACTGTACTGCCATGGTGCCACCACCTCTTGCACTTAAGAACTCTGGTTAATGTATTCCCCCCAAAACCTATAAATCCTTCTCAAAGTCTACAGATCCCCCCCAGCCTATAAATCCATCTTATCTGAAGAACATAAGGGGTGAATTCCCCCCTAGTTTGCAAAATGAATTTAGGCCCTGACTGTAATAGAGAAGTTGAATTTGAAGTTCAGCATTAATACATTTGTCATTTTTTGTCTTATATTTACCTTTGTGTGTTATTGCAATATAAAACTACATAATTGAGAATCGATTCTAGATTCTGGAATCGAGAATCGTTGGAATCGAGAATCAATTCTGGAATCGGATCGTGACCCCAGGAATCGGAATCGGGATCGGATCGTGGCTTAGCCGGATCGGAGCACCCCTAAAAGACAGAGATGTGTTTGTAATGCCCATGCCAATACAGTCTGTGTGTGTGTGTGTGTGTTCACCTTTTCAGTAGGGCTGCAGCCAACTATTATTTTCATTATTGGTTAATCTGTCGATTATTTTCTCGACCAATCGATTCGTTGTTTGGTTTATAAAATGTCGCAAAATTATGGAAAATATCGATCACGTTTTTCCCCAAAGCCCAAGATGACGTCCTCAAAAGTCGTCTTTTGTCCTCCTGACCAACAGTCCACAACAAAGATAATCAGTTTACTGTCATAGAAGACTAAAGAAGCCAGAAAATATTAAGCCGGAACCAGAGATTTTCACTGTTCTTTTCTTACAAATTAGTCTAAATGATTACTACTCGATTATACAAATAGATGGCGATTCAATTTTCTGTCGATCGATTAATCGACTGATCATTACAGCACTTTTTAATCTCCATGTGTTGTGGTAACCTTGCTTGCAAGATGGATAACCTCACGAGATCAAAAGAGATTCTCTCGACGTAATTCATCTTGTCGTGCACAGGCAGTTAAGACGATTGGCCGAACCATGCCGGCCCGACGAATCAGCGGCAGCCTTAGGCGGGCTCAGGCTCGTCTGGGCAAGTAGTGGGTACATGGTCTTTGTAGTTCTTTTCACTCGTCAACATGGCTGCCGCCGCGGAAGTGACAGGCGGTCTGAATGAAATTGAATGTAACGTTCCCAATTCTATGTATTAAATTCTAAAAAACGACCCTCAACATTTGGGAAGGCTAAGCCACACAACTAGTTCGTTATAATCTAACGTCATGCTTCGAAAGGTGACTTTACGACGGTGAGGACTCAATCAATGAATACCACGGAGATCAGGCACAGGCACCTTCGGCGATCTGATTGGTTGAAGTTAACACCCACCAGCGGTGATAGACAGATGGGTCATCCAATCACCTGCCAAGTAGCTTGGAAAAAGTGCCCGCCTCCGTCAGCGGGTCTGGTTACTGCATTCCCAGATCGACTGGTTTAGTGAAACGTATGTGGAGCTAAACCGTCCATCTGGCAGCGTCAGGTTAGTGTTGTGGTGCCATGGCAGCTACTTAGAGGACAATGATACCAGCTGCACTTCAAGAACACTTAGCCAATTACATCTATTTTTACCAGCTACGACAGTGTGTGGCTGGTATTGTTTTCACCTTGAGTGTGTGTGTGTGTGTGTGTGTACGTGTACGTGCGTGTGTCTGTGTGTGTGTGTGTGTGTGGGGGGGTTATGTCTGTCTGTCTGTGGACAGATTTTGTCAACGCTATAGTGTCACACCTGTGCAAGAAGCAGTCACGAAACGTTACAGGTGTGACGTTGACGTCACAATGAAGGCAGAGTTTGAAGGTGGGTGTGATCCGAGCGAGGGGCGGAGTCTCGGAGGTAGGGGGGGGTAGGTGTTGCAGCTGTGCTGATCCCCTCACAATTAATGCTCTCTAGTGCAGTGATTCCCAAACTTGGAATCCACCAGTGGGCCGTGGAGGTACTGCAAGTGGGCCGCGAGTGGTCTGCCAACACTCCCGATTTTCGCAGGCAATCAATTGGCAAATGGCTGTAGCAGGGTCATTTTTAAAGCTACAGTGGAGATCAGAAGAAACTAGAAGACCTAAGCCATCCATTGGTGCTAGCTTGTCGGGAAGGCGGCTAAATAACATAAACATAAACAGACACAGCAGGCATCTCTACTTTGGCTACTAAATTTGGCAGTTGTAAAACTATTATATTAACGAGCTACGAATTTGACCATTGGTGAAAAACGTGACTTTGACATATCAAGCAAGCTAGAAACAAGATCTATCAACATCCCCTGCTAGCTACCAACAGCTCCGCTAGGCCAGGCTGGGCCGGGACATTTCCTTGGGCGGCTGGCCGAGCAGCAGAGCTTCACGTACCGCGGCCCGCCGTAATGTTACTCCCCGCCCAGACAGATGAAGCTCCAGCAGGCCAGCGATCTCTCGCTGACTGACAACCGTGTTAGCCAATCAGCACCCGTCAGTGGATTCTTAACCGGAGAAAAGGCGTTTGCACATTGCGCTTCCAGACCAAGAAGAGCCTAATTCACAACCTTGGAGTGGGCGTGGCTTCGAAGGTCTGGAGCCAGGCTAATAAGGTGCTGGAAAGGCTTGAAAAGGCACCTTGAAAATGCCTGAAAAATGCTTGAATTTGACTTTGGAAAAGGTGTATGAACCCTGTAATATACACTATGTGAGCTCCAGAGAAATGATACACGTGTCAGTTAATCAGTTAATCTTTTTTTTTAAGTGGTTAAATCCTTAACAGCAATTAACCGACTAATGGTTCATCATTAACATCCCTAGTAGTGCATTTTTTTTATCTGACTGAAATGAATGAAAAATGACCCCCATCCTGATGATATATCAAACTGTGTGTGTGTGTGTGTGTGTGTGTGTGTGTGTGTGTGTGTGTGTGTGTGTGTGTGTGTGTGTGTGTGTGTGTGCAGTCCCCATGTAGTTCGCTACTACGGCAGCTACTTTAAGAACAGCGACCTGTGGATCGTCATGGAATATTGTGGAGCTGGATCAGTGTCTGACATCATCCGCCTACGCAACAAAACGGTAATGCAATACACACACACACACACACACACACACACACACACACACACACACACACACACACACACACACACACACACACACACACACACACACACACACACACACACACACACACACACACACACACACACACACACACACACACACACACACACACACACACACACACACACGGTAGTGTGAGCAGGGCCTGCCTGACCTGTCTCTAATATCACACAACTTGGCATCCCAGTGAGAACACACCCAGGCACTGAAGGAGTGAGAAACGTGGTCGGTGCAGTAGCGCTACGAGGGAGGAAACCATTCTGTTTAAAGATAAACTGTGATACAATTCTTGATGGTTAGTATTAACCTTTCAAATTGTAATTATTAAAACCGTGTTACCGTGATTACGTGTTATCACAGTGTTTCCCCTACCATTCTACGGGCCCGCCAGGCCAACGGCGCCCCCGCCAGGCCAGAATTTTTTTTGCACAAAATAAATAAATAAATAAATATATATATATATTGTTACAATATAACAATACTGGTGTTGATAGTGTTGACAGTAATAGAAGATGCCAAATCATTCAAAACAATAAGCGTGCAGCGCTGTTCTAAAACGTGTCAACATGTGTCGTTGCCTGGGAAATGCACATCCCATAATACAACTGTTTGCATCGCATCCCATAATAGTATGATGATACTTGGGATGCCATTGCGAACATAGATGCGAACAGGTTAGCTAAAAGTTTAGCGTCGTCAGTAGGGATGTTCATTTTGAAAATTTTCCAAAATCGATAATTGGTGAAAATTAACGATCAATTATCGATTATCGATCATATTAATACTTAGAAAATTTTCAATTTTCAATTTTCAATTTTCAATTTTCAATTTTCAATTTTCAATTTTTTTTAATAATTAAAAAATCGATCCAAATGCCACAGGATCGATTCCAATCCTTAACGATCAATTATCGATTTTCGATAATTGATGAACATCCCTAGTCGCCAGCGAGGGCCCCCACCGTTGCGGTCGAGGCCTGAAGTTGCTTCTAGGGGAAACACTACCATGATTGCAGCACTTATGATGATGACACGGTAAATACTGTCCATCATCAAGCAAAGTTAGTAACAGGCTCCCAGACGCAGCCAGGCACGCAGCCAGGCACGCAGCCAGGCACGCAGCCAGGCACGCAGCCAGGCACGCAGCCTTGGTGAAATGATTTGAGTGAGTGTATCAGTACCTTTTGAACATTTTAACAATACCGTGATAATACTGATAACCGTGATCATTTTGCTCACTATAATTTAATGTCATTTTCAAACCGTTTCCTCTCTAACTTCTACATGTGCCATGTCAGCCTACACTGTACATGTACCTCTTTCACACTGTATGTGGGTGTGGGGTTTGTGGCTGTGGCTCAGGAGGTCATGCGGGTCATCCGCTAATCAGAAGGTCGCTGGTTCGATCCCCGGCTCCTCCAGTCTGCATGTCGAAGTGTCCTTGGGCAAGATACTGAACCCCAAATGGTTCCTGGTGACTGTGCCAGCACCCTGCGTGGTAGTTTGGTGCCATCAGTGTGTGAATGTGTGCGTAAATGGTTGAACGTAAACATTCTTGTAAAGCGCTTTGAGTGGTCGATTGACTAGAAAAGTGCTATATTATAAATGCATCCCATTTACCATGCAGTCTATTTATAGATGCATCCCATTTACCATGCAGTCTATTTATAGATGCATAAAATAGAGTAGAGCGCACACATCCAGTCAAAATTGCAGGTGCAGGACAAGGGGTCAAACAATGTAGAAAAAGAGTAGAGTCCGCACACTGCTGAACAAGATGTCTCTCAGACGGATAGATTTATTTCTTGACTTTTCGGTCTCACACGACTTCTTACTGAAGAAGGTCGTGTGAGACCGAAACGTCAAGAAATAAATCTATCCGTCTGGGAGACATCTTGTTCAGCAGTGTGCGGACTCTACTCTTTTTCTATTTATAGATGCATCCCATTTACCATGCAGTCTATTTATAGATGCACCCCATTTACCATGCAGTCTATTTATAGATGCACCCCATTTACCATGCAGTCTATTTATAGCCTACAGAGATGGAGTTGGCCGCTCATGTTTCACCTACTTTACCAGACTTGGTGTGTGCTTTGATATAACGTTTGTGTGTGTGTGTGTGTGCGTGTGTGTGTGTGCGCGCGTGTGTGTGCGTGTGTGTGTGCGTCCTGTAGCTAACAGAGGATGAGATAGCCTCCATCGTGCAGTCCACGCTGAAGGGTCTGGAGTATCTCCACTTCATGAGGAAGATCCACAGAGACATCAAAGCAGGAAACATCTTGCTCAACGCAGAGGGCCAGGCCAAACTGGCCGACTTCGGAGTGGCTGGACAACTCACAGTAAGCAAAATAACTCTATATGCATGGCATTATTTAAGTGCACTGTACCCACGTTGCTCTGAGAATAGGAATAGGTGTGGAGCATCGAGCTCCAGTGAAGATTTCAGCTAAAAACAGGGTGTAAATGACGTCTTTTCAAGTCAACTTGGCATCTCAGGGCTTGTGGAGACTTGGATTACGCCAGGTT
Source organism: Poromitra crassiceps (assembly GCF_964638095.1). NCBI lineage: Eukaryota > Metazoa > Chordata > Actinopteri > Beryciformes > Melamphaidae > Poromitra > Poromitra crassiceps. The sequence continues at coordinate 6,519,447 of NC_139650.1, forward strand.
GCTCACCTGTATGGAAGCATTTATTTACATTTTTATTATTATTATTTTACTTTTTTGCTCGCAGCCGACAGCTCTACTTGCCAGGGTTCTAGTAGTAGTAGTAGTAGTAGTAGTAGTTTATTTGTCATTGCATTGTCATTTGTCTGATCTGACTCTGACATTTCCATATCGTAGCAGACTAGTATATTGGCCTTGGCGGAGGGCGTGCGCTCTTTGAGTGACATTCTAGTCGAGCAATGTGTTCTCTCCATGAAAGCTTGGGAAAGAGCAACACGACTATCTTGTCATTCAGCCTGGCGTTCCTGGGCTTGACAATCATGATCTGGCGTTCCTGGGTTTGACAATCATGATCTCTCCCCCTCTGACTCTGTCCCTCTGTCCTCCCTCCTGTCCTGCCCTGTCCTCCTCCCTCTGACTCTGTCCATCTGTCCTCCCTCCTTTCCTGTCCTGTCCTGTCCTCCTCCCTCTGACTCTGTCCCTCTGTCCTCCTCCCTCCTTTCCTGTCCTGTCCTCCTCCCTCTGACTCTGTCCCTCTGTCCTCGTCCCTCCTGTCCTGTCCGTCTGTCCTCGTCCCTCCTGTCCTGTCCGTCTGTCCTCCTCCCTCCTGTCCTGTCCTGTCCTCCTGCTTCTGACTCTGTCCATCTGTCCTCCTCCCTCCTGTCCTCCTGCCTCTGACTCTGTCCTCCTCCCTCTGACTCTGTCCGTCTGTCCTCCTCCCTCCTGTCCTGTCCTCCTGCCTCTGACTCTGTCCTCTGACTCTGTCTGTCTGTCCTCGTCCCTCCTGTCCTGTCCTCCTCCCTCTGCCTCTGTCCGTCTGTCCTCCTCCCTCCAGGACACCATGGCGAAGCGTAACACGGTGATCGGCACGCCGTTCTGGATGGCCCCGGAGGTCATACAGGAGATCGGCTACAACTGTGTGGCCGACATCTGGTCCCTGGGAATCACAGCTATCGAGATGGCCGAGGGGAAGCCGCCCTACGCTGACATACACCCCATGAGGGTGAGTCGCCCTACGCTGACATACAGTACACCCCGTGAGGATGAGGGAGTGTGTGTGGGTAAAGACAGACAGCATGTGAGGGTGAGGGAGTGTGTGTGGGTAAAGACAGACAGCATGTGAGGGTGAGGGAGTGTGTGTGGGTTAAAGACAGACAGCATGTGAGGGTGAGGGAGTGTGTGTGTGTTAAAGACAGAGAGCATGTATTAGATAGACAGGATTTGTGTTTGTGTTTCCAGGGTCCCCACAGCTCCTTGAAATGCTTGAAATCTAGTGAATTTGAAAAAAATCAAGGCCTGAAAGTGTTTGAAAATAGATGTAAATAGATGTAAATAGATGTGGGTCATTGAAAGTGCTTGAATTTATACATTTTGTGTAAGAATACGACACTTAACACACGGCACACTTGAGAAGTGTTTACACATTCAAGCCTCTCTCTTTTGAATGGTTGCCTGTGAGCTTCTTTTCATTCTATACATTCTCAGTGTGGTAACAGTAAATGAACCTTGATCCGTGTCTCAAACTGTGCTGTGTTGGGTCCTTGGAAGTCCTTCAAAAGTCATGTAAGAAGGTGTGGGGACCCTGGAAGGTGAGAGGGAGCGTGTGTTTTGGAGATGTGGAAGGATTGCTTCCTTCATGAAGACGGAGAGAAGAAAGGAGAGTGTTTGAGTGAGTCATTGATTAATCAAACACACCTAATGTATTGATTAGTGTTTTGTGTTTCTGAACTCTCCTCCAGGCCATCTTCATGATCCCCACCAACCCTCCCCCTACGTTTCGGAACCCGGACCTGTGGTCTGAGCATTTCCGAGACTTTGTCGCCATGTGTTTGGTGAAAAACCCAGAGAACAGGGCAACCGCCACACAGTTACTACAGGTACTGGCTCATTTATGCGGCCATTTTTCGTTTTTCGCCATTTTAACGTTGAGCACAATTGGGCCTTAACAGTGTGAATCTCTGCTACTGCCGCTGTGTGACTGCTAGACTAGATGGAGTCGTAGTGTTTGCTCAGAAATCTTGAAAACAAGGCTGCATAATAGTTGCATGCGTCAATATCACAACACAGAGTTTTCCACAGGAAATGTGTTAGTCAAGGTGTTATCATATAAATAGTAACACACCTACCACCTATTTCCTATACTTATATCATCTTCTATGCAAGGACACATAAAAAGTAATATCAGCTTGTAGGCTAACAGAGTACACCAGTAAATACACAGAGGAAGGCAGCGCAAAGTCATGGTTTGCAATGGCAAGAAGGAAGGAAATACTTTGTAACAGAGTTAATGTTAGAGGCTTTGATGTTAGCTAATGTTACTAAGACTAAAACTAAGTGTGATGTTTCCAAAAAGAATAATATTGGTCTTTACTGGCTGCAGTGTCACTGGATGCACATGTCATGGTTGGATAGGGCCGTCCCCAATACATTTTTTGGGGCTTCAGTGAAAATATATTCAAAGTTTTCACGGGGGTGCGGGAGGGGGCACGTAGTAACAATGAGGATTCCTTCAAGGATTTCCCTTTTTGTTGAAACAAAAATGGCTACCAAATCTGCAATAATCCCATGAAATAAATTACAGCCATAGTAGCCCATCAAAATCTAATTTGCTCATATGTACAGTTACGCCCGGCTGGCTGCATGGTCAAACGGTCACAGTTTCAGTGCTAGTAAGTAACGTAAAGAAAGAAAAAAAAAAAGTTTAAATACTGATTTGGACGTTGATTACCATGACAACGATTGAAGCCCTATGGTTGGAAGTTGTGTTTATCATTGCTGTGGTCTCAATGGAAATAAAGACATAATGTTGTTGTTTAGGACATAACACATGACACTTCCCTGCATCCACATCAAGTTGTTGTGTGAACTGTTTGACACATTGAAATAGAGCAGGGCGTTCAACTGATGGTGACCCAGGCAGATGTGACCCAGGCAGATGCAACCTGAGGACCTGTGCAATTTGTCCCCTGCATCTTTCCCATCCTGGCTGGTCCTCCTCCACGGGCTGGCCAGGAGCGGTCGGCAGCTGCAGTGAAGCGCCCGGGGACCAACTTCTTCCAACTGCCCCTGGTCATCTTCTGCATGTTTTTAGTGGGGGTCCAAATTGATGTTATATGGAGGAAAACCCCAGGGGAGCACGGAGAGAACATGCAAACTCCGCACAGAAAGGTCATTTTCACGAGATAGGCTGCCCACCTGCGCACCAGGCACTGAAGGGATGGGGAGACATGCGCCCAGTGCCAACAGCGTCCCAGGCGGGAATCGAACCCGGGAGCTCTTGCTGTGAGGCGAGCGTGCGAGGCTAGAATGCTACCACTGCGCTGCTGTGCCCCCATTGAATGTCTTTTCTCTCTCCCCCCTCCCTCCCTCCCTCCCTCCCTCCCTCCCTCTCTCCCTCCCTCACTCTCTGTGCAGCATCCGTTCATCAGGTCAGCCAAGCCCAGCTCCATCCTCCGAGCGCTGATCACAGACGCCATGGAGATCAAACTGAAGAGGCAGGAGGAAGAACAGAGAGAGCAGGACGATGACGACAATTCGGTACAGACATGCAGAATTATACATATTAAAAACACACACACACACACACACACACACACACACACACACACACATAGTGTTAATTTCGTTGACGAAAACTATGACGAAAAATGTTAGTCGACTACCTTTTTCCCCAAGACTAAGACGAGACTAAAATTTTCAGACTTTTAGTTTCATTGACTAAGACGAGACTAAAATACTCAAACTTTTAGTCGACTAAAACTTGACTAAACAAAAAGAGGACGGGGTTGCCTAAATATGATAAAAACTAACAAGGACATTTGACACAGGACTAAGACTACGACAACATTTTAAAATAGATGACAAAATTAACATTAATTATAGACTGTTTCCCCCCCTCAATGCAGCAGTTCAGGTACCTGTGCTGCAGCATCGTAGATGTAGCTGACATGTAGCTGTCTTAAAAACATTTACAGTAGTTGCAACAGAACCCACCCAGTCTTAGCTAAGGGTCTTATCTATATGTGTATGAGGCATTGTGTTCCCAAAATGTACAGCTACTTGCTTGTCTACATTATATCCAGAGAAGTCTGAGTGCTTTCCGCACAGCCAGGCTCCCTCCATTCTCCCCTCAGCTGCGGGCTGAGCAGGGACTGTAAATACGGTCCACTTGTCGTTGCTCCCGCCGTACGCCGACACTGGCCCGGGTGGGCAGAGTCACCATTAGCTACTTTCCCTGGGAAAAAGTTGCCAACACTGCTTCGAATTACAATTACTAGTGCAAGCGCATCAGCAGATTCAACAGTTTTCATTGATTAAAACTAGACTAAAATGTGAACAGTTTTCATTGACTAAAATACTTATGGTTTTATTTGACTAAGCTGAGACTAAAATGCTCATACTTTTAGTCGACTAAAACTTGACTAAATAAAAACAGGATGAGGTTGACTAAATATGATACAGACTAACAAGGACATTTAACACGGGACTAAGACTAAGACTAAATAAAAAAATAGCCGACAAAATTAACACTACACACACACACACACACACACACACACACACACACACACACACACACACACACACACACACACACACATTATTAAACTGAAGAGAGGGGAGGAAGCAGGACAGAGAATGACTGAACCCTGGTAGATGTTGGAGCTAAGGTGTGTACCATGTGTTTAGTCCTCTGCTCCTTTCTGTGTGTGTCTTTGATCCAGATAGATGCATACATACTTTATTAATCCCAGAGGAAAACTCTGCTAACCAAGTACAATAGCAAAGTGCTATTGTAAAAACTGCTAGCTACAGTACCGGTATATTATGAAAGCCAGTCAGTGAGCCCTAGACCTGGTTTTGGGAGACAATATCTTTCACCTATCTACTTGAAGTTCAAATGATTAGGCCACATAGGATGGTGCAATCTGCTTAGACAATTACAAAGTCATTAAAGATACCTCTAAGTGACTGACCACTTGCCTGACAAACCCCACCCACTTGCAGGATCAAAGTGTATATTTGATTTATTTTTTTTACCGACCATTGGACCCAGCCCCAGTTCATTTCAGCACAGTTCAATATGCTTTATAACCTCTTAAAGAACATGTGTTTTGCAGACACGTAGTAAAAACAGATGATAGTGCGATGAAGACGTTGCTCATCAGTACAGAATATAACGTTCTTAGACAGGCAGAAGAAGCTACACCATTTCATGTGCAAATTCAAACTCTAACTGTAGTGGGGAAAGTGGACTGCCTGGTTCTCAGTATTGGTCTCTAGATATTGTAATTGGTCTTTAGTGTTCTGTCTTTTTGAATCTATCTTCAGATTGGAATAATATCTTTACCTGGTGTAACCTACATGGAAAATAAAAGAGGCAGTATGTCCATTTAGCTAATTTGCTGCTGCTGTTGTTTTTTAAAATTTCTGAGCTTGTAAAATGATGGACGTCAAAATGACATAAGCTGTTGGTGATCACCGGTAACATGAATCCAGTTGATGATATATGCGGCTTTATTCTGTATGTTCCAGGATGAGGATGAGGTGGACCAGGGCACCATGGTGCGGGCGGGGACAGGCGACTCGGGAACCATCCGGGCAGCTGGCTCGTTAGGCGGCTCGGCAAACACCATGATCGCAGACGGAGACACGGGCACCATGCAATCACAACTGGGCACCATGGTCATCAACTCTGACGACGAGGACGAGGAAGAGGCGGGTACTATGAAAAGTAAGTACACGCATACGACGCTTACGTACCGTGTCTTTGTTTGCAAAACGTGTGTCAATCATTTTATCATCATGGTTCGGCCCGGTTCGGGCCCCCGGACAGAACACGTAGGGCCCGGGCTGGGCTAGGCCCTAGATTTGAGGCCCGTGCAGGGCTCTAATAACCACCATCCAATCAACTCACACGCTGACTGATGTAAGCCACTCCCATCATGTTCCTGTCGTGTGTGGGGATCACAAACCACCAATGACAAGAGAGTAAGTTTACAGTGAGGTGAGGCACAAGCGTTATACTACAAAGTCATACGGATGATGATAATGATAATAACCTATAGAGTACTACAGGAATGAGTCTGGAAGACCTGGCTGTCAGCACTTCCTCTTCTCTTACATGTAAAAGTCAATGGGATTTGTGTTAAATGCATGAAACAAGGTCTGTGGTTAACACAAGTCTATGAGGGCGCCCCGTGTGGCGCAGTGGTAACGCTGTCGCCTCACAGCAAGAAGGTCCTGGGTTCAATTCAGGTAGCTGCTGAAACAGAGTGATGCTTCCTTCACATCCACTAGAGGGCACAGTCACACCACCACAATGACCTGGGGTCCCTGACTGTCTTCCTGTGACCTGGAGAATCACTATATAGATATAACTGTATGTGTACTCTATGTATATGTGGCCCACATGTGTTGATGGGTATGTTTGAGCTCTATGTGTGTATGTGGCCCACATGTGTTGATGTGTATGTTTGAGCTATATGTGTGTATGTGGCCCACATGTGTTGATGGGTATGTTTGAGCTATATGTGTGTATGTGGCCCACAGGTGTTGATGTGTATGTTTGACGCATGTTTGACACAAGGGTTGGCGGTTCGATCCCCGCTCCCTCCCAGCTGCTGTCGTTGTGTCCTTGGGCAAGACACTTAACCCTCCTTGCTCCCGATGGTGTGTAGGCACCCTGCATGGCAGCCTGCCGCCATCGGTGTATGAATGGGTGAATGTAGACTATCTACTGATTGTAAAGCGCTTTGGATAAAAGCGCTATATAAATGCAGGCCATTTACCATTTAGCTATATGTGTGTATGTGGCCCACAGGTGTTGATGGGTATGTTTGAGCTCTATGTGTGTATGTGGCCCACATGTGTTGATGGGTATGTTTGAGCTCTATGTGTGTATGTGGCCCACAGGTGTTGATGGGTATGTTTGAGCTGTATGTGTGTATGTGGCCCACAGGTGTTGATGGGTATGTTTGAGCTGTATGTGTGTATGTGGCCCACAGGTGTTGATGGGTATGTTTGAGCTATATGTGTGTATGTGGCCCACAGGTGTTGATGGGTATGTGTGAGCTCACCCATTTGTGCTTGTGAGTATTTATTTTTACTAGAAATATTGTGCGCTAGTATTCTAGCATGACTCGCTTGTAGCGTGCTGCCAGCTATATAAAGGAGAGCTTGTTTATCTGCATACACACCAGTGGTGCAGGGAAGGAAATAAGCCTATTTATCCACCTGCCACAGAGGTTAATGGATACCAAGATTTGGCCATTGTTTGACTCTAAATAATGAATTTTAGAATTGAAAACAACCTGTAGATAATTAGCAGGAGCCAGTTGAAGTGGCTGGCACACTAGGCAAACTTCTATAATCACATTTGATACATTGAATGCATTAATCTCTCCACTGGAAGTGAATAGATTTGATGTGAGTGAAGCTGTGAGCGCTGCCTCATAAGCTCTTTCACTTGCTTTAGTTTGCGCTGCACATTTATTATTACCGTAGTTGGATTTATGGTCTGCTGAGTACGTTTGAGGAAATATTCCAGAAGCCATAACACACCGCCTCCCTCCACCCCCCTCTGCTCAGCCATGCGCCACACCGAGCTTTTCCTCATGTTTAGAAACTGATGAACTGCTTTATTGAGTCATGTCTAGAAGGGTAAAACTGGCAAATAGCCGGACCTGATTCAACGGGCATGGTCCAGACTAGCAAAATTGTCAAGCATTGTCAAGTCATAAATGTTGCACCTGACATTAATAATTGATATAATGAAATATTGTGATACTTGCCATTCGTGTGATACGATATATTGCCACACAAAATATCGGGATACTATGCTGTATCGATATCGATCCCCCCCCCCCCCCCCCAAAATGGGAAGTGAGCCACACAGTAAGGAGCCGTGTATGGGTCTGGCCAACACCACTGACTGATAAATGCAGCTGATTAAAACACACGCCCACAGGGGGTGCTAGCTCAAACACATGCACAGAGTGAAGAGGCTTAGCGATAACCAAAGAACTTACATTGCCAAGAAGTGAAAGCTAATAGGTCGTTCCACTGCAACATCAGTGCTACGCTTCCGCCATTTTGGCCCGAAGGAGAGTACCGCAATGACTGTCTCTCTCTGTCGTGGATCTGTGCTGTTTGTTTCCATTGGCACAAGGAGGTGTTTTCGGGTCTAAAATGGCGGCAGAGCCGTTGTCAAAAAAGTAGTAGTAGAGTTTCATCTCTTGGCTTCTATACTCTTT